>NC_045440.1:143001870-143089914 GCF_002776525.5 Piliocolobus tephrosceles
CCCCCCCCACCCCCCCGCTGGTGATGGTGCTGCTGTTGTCTCTCGGAGAAAGTGCTCTGTGCTGTAGCACAGAGCAATCTGGGCACGTCTTCCAGAGTCCTGGTATGCAAGCCCGTGGGTTTAGTCCAGTCTTTCCCAGCTTTTGGAGATCTCAGTCCAAATAAGACCAGAGATTGTTGAACATGCAAAAGTTTGAAACCACAGAACTGGATTTAAATCCACAGCCACAAGAAAATAAAAGCCACATACGTTACCGTGCTGCTGCTTGTAGCTCATATGGTGAATCTACTTGTTAAAAGCCTGTGAGTGAACTTGGGACACGAAGGGAAGCTCCAGAGGCCTTAAGACAGGTATAAAAACTGGTAATATATTGAGGCCCACCTTTGAGGACACAGAAGGAATAGGGTGGTCAGATCAAAAGATGAGGTTCTTGAACTTCAGCCTGGGCAAGTCCATAGAACCCTTCCGGGAAGCAAACAGTGTTTCTTACCCTCTGGATTGTCACCAGGGTAGGTATGGGTTCAAGCACAGCCTTTGTGACAACCCAGTAACCCAGCCTTAGCAGCCTGACAAACGTCAGCATACATCATGTGAGTGAAGGCCTTCAGGTTCAAGAGCCCTTGACAAGGGGTAGCAGGTGGGGTTTGTCTTATGGTCAACACCAGCTGGAGTCCAGTCCAGCAGACTAGACTCTGGGGACTATAGTAGCTACAAGGCCTAAGCTGTGCAAGAGCCCCTAAAGTAAGCCAGGGGAAAATGCCCTAGAACCACTCTCTCCTACTTCCTGAAGCTACTGTGAGGGATGGAGACCTCCCCTGGGGACCAACCCTCCTGGTACAGAGATCTTGCACCAGGAATACATGAGGCTTTCTGTGAGATGGGCTTGGACGTGGAGAAATAAGTGTGGGAACTCGAACACAGAGGGCAGCAGCTCATCTAAAACTGGTAGCTGGAAACCACCCCTGAGATGAATCTCCTTGGGCAGGTAGCTTTCTTTTGCCTCCTGTCTCCATGCCCCCCACCACAGACACTTTGCAGTCCCTAGAGACTGACTTCCTCACTCTTCCATGTTCTTTGACCTCTGTATTAGGGTTCTGTAGAGGGACAGGATTAATAGGATAGATGTGTATATATAATGGGAAGTTGATTAGAACTGACTCCTATGATCACAAGGTAAAGTCCCACAATAGACCATCTGCTGCAAGCTGAGGAGCAAGGATGTCAGTCTGAGTCCCAAAACCTCAAAATTGGGGAAGCTAACAACGCAGCCTTCAGTCTGTAGCCCAAGGCTTCAGAGCCCCTGGCAAGCCACTGGTGTATAATCCAAAAGTCCAAAACTGAAGAACTTGGAGTCAGATGTTCGAGGGCAGGAAGCATCCAGCACGGGAGAAGGCTGGAGGACACAGCCTGTCTAGTCCTTCCACATTCCTCTGCCTGCTTTTATCCTAGCCATGCTGGTAGCTGATTAGATGGTGCCCACCCAGGTTGAGGGTGGGTCTGCCTCTCCCAGCCCTACTGACTGAAATGTTTAATCTCCTTTGGCAACACCCTCAGACACACCCAGAAACAATACTTTGCATCCTTCAATCAAGTTGACAGTATTAACCATCACAGCCTCTCATTGTGTTTGGACAATGAGAAGCTCCACATGAGACAAAGGAGGACAAAGAGCAGTGTGCATGACTCTGCCTTCATCAAGGTTTATCTTGAGCTGCCTGTGTTCAACTGAAGGTGGCTGCAGTGATCTGTGTCCCAAAATCCATCTCCAAGCATCTGTAACACCCCAAGTCTGGGAATAGCTCCTGTTCTTCTGGGCATCTGTAACACCCCAAGTCTGGGAATAGCTCATGTTCTTCTGGGCATCTGTAACACCCCAAGTCTGGGAATAGCTCCTGTTCTTTGGGATTGCTAACCTGTATGCCAGCGGTCCTCAGTGTGTTTCCTGGACCATCAATTACCTGGAAACTTACTGGAAATATGAGTCTTGTTTCTCCTTCCCACCCCCCGACTATGAGAGCAGAAATTCCTGGGGGTAACCTAGCAACCGGTGCCTGAACAAGCTCCTCCAGAAGATTCTGATGCCCACTAAAGTCTGAGCTCTCCTGCTCAGGATCACAAAGCCCCCTGGGCTGCATTCCCTTGCGGGCCTGACAGACTCACATCCTGTCAACTTGGATTGAAGGATGCAAAGTATTGTTTCTGGATGTGTCTTCGAGGGTGTTGCCAAAGGAGGTTCCCATTCTGCGTGGTCCCTCCTTGATTCGCTGAGTTCGAGGGGCCACGTGTTTCCCGTCAGATCTCCTCTGATGCCGCAATGCTGTGGAGCTACACCTATATCGTGGCTATTGATCACTGCAGTGATGTGGCTGCAAGGAAGGGGACAGATGCCTTAGGTTTCTGGATAATACTTAAGGTAGTGTTTCCAGGATATGAGTGTCTTATTTTCCTCCCATACTAAAGAGCCTTAGGTAGCTCAGCCCAAGTTACTATACAGGGGAGATGATGGCATTGAACAGCCTCGTTGTCATGGAGGCCCTGTTGGGAATAATGAAGGCAGACTCTGAGGTCTCGAACTGTGTAGCTTCTCACTGATGACTACAAAGTCGCCATCCCCTAATACAAAACTATAGATAAGGAAGCCATGGCTGACTGCCAATTCTGTCACTGCAGAAGTTGTGACATCCCAACTGGGAATTCCCCGTAGGATCCCAGTCTGGATACTTGGACTCAAGAACTGATATTTGGTTGGGAACAAGACCCGGGTGCCTGTGCCATTGAGCAACATCCTGTTTGGTAGGATATCACTGAGGATATAAAATTACCTTTCCTGGCCTCTTGTTTTGAGGCTATAAACCTATCATCTTGGGCCTTAAGTAGTGGTTCACAAGCAAACCAGGGTACATGGAAGGAAAGATGCCTAACAGTGACTCATCTTTAGAAAACGGATGATGCTCTGTCATTCCCCCAAACAGATCAGAGTTATAGCTACCCCTAGGCACAAACAGTATGTGCATATGAAATGAATAAACCTAAAGCAATGTTGTCTTGCAGGATATATACCCCCTTTCACATCAGAGCTGCGTGTGGCATGAGTCGAGGGTGGGGGTGAAGCTCAGTGTTGGGAGCAGGCACCGTGGATGTCTGAACTTCCTGCTGAAGTCTCCTGGAGCCTTCCAGACCTGAGCCGGCTCTGTACTGGATTGGCATTTTACTGTGCAATACAATGCTTTTTGGCCTACCTGGTATATCAGGTGGCATCCAGCTCATTGGTCAAAGTTCAGCCACTGGGACTCTTCAGCATCTGATAGTCTTTTAGGTGTTTATTGCTACCAAGACCCTGAAATAAACCAGGAGTTAATTTTTAAATGTAGAGCACTGACTGGCAGAAATAAGCACAGCTCACCCATCTCCTGGAACCCACGTTGTCATTCAATCTGGGCTTTCCAGTAACTGCATGTAGCCTCTGCCACAGGCTCCCACTAGCATACCTGCTGAGACACAGGACTTAAAGCATGGCAGCTCCACATCTCAGTCTGGACATAGCAAAACCTTTCTCTTGCCAACCCATAATGGCAGTTATAAGAATAACCTGGTTAGTGGATCTGAGTGGACTCCCCAAGTGTTAGATGCCCTCCAATTCTCGGAGCCTACCAAGAAATGTCTCAACATCTAGTGCAAAAGCAGCAGCTCACCCCTCATTCTAAATAGGCTGTCCCGACAAGGTCCAGATGTCTGAAGCACATGCCTGATACCAAAGGCAGAATGCTTTGTCTGTTAAGCCAGCAGGACAGAGCTCTGACCAGAAAGAATGACATGTCCCCAGCAATGGTATGTTCTGACCTGGGGTAATAAAACTGTTCTCATTACCCAGGGGAATTAGCTCCATGAGCAAGAGCTGCTTGGAACAAGCAGCCTGGAGATGAGTGATCAGGTCGACCTCTGGAGGCCTCCCATGACTCCCTCAGCTTCCAAGGAGGTGGCTATTCTGCCTGGCACTTCTCCAATCTCCCTCAGAGTAGAGGTAGGACCATGCCTAGGAGGTCCATTTGGGTCCATCTACTTCAAAGCTTTGGCATTACAAAGCTTCTACGGGATGCCAGAGCTCCTTCCAGACATTGTATCCCCTGAGATTTTTCTCCCTGACCTTGACCAGTCTCATGGAGTGTCCTGAAGGAAGTCTTCCAGGTGGCCTGCTCCCCAAGTATCTCTGGGAGGCCTGAATTTATTGTGGAAATAATACAACAACCTAGAATTCCTAAAGCTGGCCCAATTTCCTGTTTCTGGAGTTGTGAGAGCACACCGATCATTCGGGAATGGGTCCTGGTTCCACAGTTCTGCTAGTCTATTTTCTCTCCAGATCTTGTCACTTTCAGTAACATACCTTCAAATTCCTTGACTTTCTCCTCTATCATCACCTTCCTGCTACCTTGCGCATCCAGGGAGTTTTAAACCTTACATGTATAACTCAATCCTGAAATTTCCATTTTGTTTATTTTTTAATAATCCACTTGTTTGAGGCGTTCACAATTGCTTGTTAGATTATTTTCTAAATCCTTTAATCCTGATATTAGTGTCTTCTCAGTGCTCACATCTGGTTGCCTCTTATTTAAATTGAAATGTTTTCTGGATCTTGGTATCGTGGGTAAACCTAGGATGAATATTATAAAACTGAGTTTTACTAATAGCTTCTGTCTTTGCATGCAGTCCACCTGTTAACCTAATTGACACTTGACCAGTGGCCTGTGAAAGTGCTGTGCATCTGAACATAAACTCCATGGTACGGCTCTGACCAATCTCCTCCCTCCTCACCCAGATAGAGACGCCACCCAGGGTCTGCTCAGCACCAGAGTGTATGGGGGCTGCTGGGTGCCTCGTTACCACAGGAGGGAAGTATGGTGGAAATCGGCGCCCTTCTCGCAGGCTTGAGCGAGAAGTGGGCAGCCCCTCATTGCTGCAGGGGGTGAGAGAGAAGGTTCTTCCCAGGAGGTCTGCTGCATCATGCCACTCTCAATTCATGCCTGCTTGCTTTGGTAACAGCACAGATTCTAATCATTTTGCGGCTCATTGATGGCTTTGGGGGTCTTTTTAATAGAGAAAGGGGATTGATAATGTGAAATTATGGACAACACAAGCCAAAAGAGGCGTATATGGATACTCAAATCTTAAAGCCTTGTGGCAGTGAAGGGGGACACAAGGTCACCAATGTCCCTGTGACAATACCCTGGGATTCGGGTCTTCCAAAGAGGGCTGACCCCATCTCACTCCACACAAATGGAATGCCTTTTTGCCCTCTCAGAATGGAGGACTCTGTCCTGATTTGAAGTGGTCAGAAACACCAGGAGTGTGGAGAAATGAGTCTCCCACCAGTGACCTCTATGTAGTTGAAGGTTTGGGGTAAAACTGGTAGAACAAGGTGGTTGCCTTGTACTCGTGCCTCAAGTCATAGGTTCCCTTTCCTTTACACAAAAGGTGACCATTTCTGTCTGCACGGGCTCTCATGATCCTTTCCGACAACACTCGAGTCCCTGCTACTACATACAGTCAGTCACAGGATCCTCAAAGCTTTGAAGTCATGAGGCTGTGGGGCTCTGACTTCCAGAGGGGCCGTGGTTTCTTCCACTCCCCAGTCTCCAGCCCCTGATGAGCTGAGGAGAAAGTCGCATGCAGCCTGAAATCCCAGGGGCCCACAGAGGTCTCCAATACTAGGCTTTTCTGCCTCCCTCCTTCCTGGTACTGGCTTGGATTCTCCACCCTCAGCCTGGCCTCTGTATTCCTTTCAGATTTACATCCTCCTTGCATATGTGGGATTTCTGCCTATCAGGTCATGATATGCCTGGAGATCTTGTAGCTGAGCCCTGAAGGGCTGGCTCTCTGGGTTGGATGGAACACATAGACCCCAGGATACTTGGGACCTCCAGGAATCCTGCCAGGCCACACCATCTCTATTCTTGCCAGCATCTGTTGCACTTCCCTCATGTCCGTCAAGGGTGGATTCTCTGTGGTAGAAAGCATGTTAGGGTCCACACTGCTCCCTGGGGTGATCTCCACCCTGGAGAAGATTATCTACTATCTGTTCTGCAGGATCCTCTGCCACCTTCTTGGAAAATCTTACTTCCTAACAGGCCCTGACCTTCTCCCAAAACCCAGGGTCTCAATCCAGATTGCTATTCTCTTGCTAGTAGTTGACATGGTTTGTTCATTAAATAGATACTGATGTATGGGGCTAAACTCATGTAGTCTGAATCCCCCCTGAACAAGTGGATTCCAGTCTCCTAGACATGCTGTGAAGATGGGGTCTGAGGGAGGGGTTTGGCATGAATACTCTGGTAGTCCACACACGTGCTTAGCTTAATTTTATATCATTTGCCAGCTATTTCTTGGCTGGTCCTCATTGTCCCAGCTTGGGTTGTTGGTGGCGGCACCTCTACCCCCACGGCTTCACTGGTCCCCTCTCTACATCTGCACCTGTAGTACAGCTCTAAGCTCCATCTGACATCCTCCAACACCTACTCATCCCTATTCAGGGATCTCACAGGGTCCACAAAAACGGTTAGTTCTGGCTGAACTCGACTTCCCAATGTCAGCAGGATCACAGCCACTGTTAGAAGGCAAGAAGTCAGGCCATGCATAGTGTTTTCTGTTCTTACAGCACTTAATAGGGCTTTGAGAATCTGAAGACGAGACAAATTCTCTTCCTGAGCTACAGCTTGGAGGGACATCTGATGAAACTGAACCACACACTGAAAACATCTCTTTGAGACCTAATTGGATCCATAGAGCCCGGGGTCTCATTTGTTTCTGCCTCTGGTTATAGTCAGGGTGCCCAAAGAGAACTGAGCCCAAGCAACACTGTCAATCAGAGGTGACTGGCTGGCTATGTGGGTGATGACGCAAGAGATGTTTACTCTTGCCTTTCAATGGGCAATGACTTCTCGAGATGGTGAAACTGCCAAATATCCGCACTCAGTTTCTGGCAAAAATAGCCAGTGGACAAGTCTCTAGTTCCCAGAAGACTGAGATGCTGGAGTTACTTTAAGCCAACAAAGAAAAATGTGGTGCTTAAGAAGTCTGCTTGGAAACATTTGGGCAGATCTGGGAGTCTTAGGAATTCTACCTCACTTCCTAAAAAGCAGGTGCACTTATGTCGAGTTCATCGTGACTGAGTCCTTGCGGGAGATCCAGGTCTGCAGTCTTCCCCAGGTCCCAGGCTGCAGGACCCCAGGTGCTGGGCATGGGGCTACAGACCTGCTGATTTGGACTATTTTGAAAGTTGAGCAACCTGTGAACTTGGTCCTTCTGGATATTTCACTAACAAAATGCCGTAGGATGGAATGTTAAAGTGAACACTCATAAACCCAGAAAGATGGAATTTTATTAGCAAACTAGACACCTTTCCGTGCCTTTGCCAGTCACTAGTGCTGAAGGTAAAACAAATCAACAGTGACAGGTGTGACAAACATGGCCATATTTTTCTTTACTGATTCCATTTAGATATTTGTGTCTTCTGAGACTATACAGCTGCCTGCTTGTTTCTGTTGCTGTCTAATCTATGAATATACACTGAGCTTCTCTGCTCTACTGAGAACACACATGTGGTATCAGACTGTCATGGTTAACGCTCACACAATACTGGGTGTGGAAACTGGTAATCACACCTTTCCTCTTCTGTTGTGTGTACACCTTGCTATGAAAGCCTAGTTACAGGCTTCGTATGATTGGCTTCAGCACCACTTCAAACATCCTTTCAAAAGAACATGTGGCCGGGTATAGTGGCTCACATCTGTAATCCCAGTGCTTTGGGAGGCTGAGGTGGATGGATCACCTGAGGTTGGGAGTTCGAGACCAGCCTGGCCAACATGGTGAAACTGTCTCTACTAAACATACAAAAATTAGCCAGGCATGGTGGTGCACCTCTGTAATCCCAGCTACTAAGGAGGCTGAGGGAGTAGAATCGCTTGAACCCAGGAGGTGGAGATGGCAGTGAGCCAAGATCATACCGCTCCAGTGTAGGTGACAGCAAGACTGTCTCAAATGCTGCTTTCTTTGCTCAGTGTATGAAAGTCATTGGTCTACTTACCTGCCAGCACTTGGGAATGTCAGTCTTTAAATTCAGCCCTGCTGATGGCTTGGTAGCAGAATCTTGAAGTGGTAGTTTGAATTCCTGAAGTTTTATTTCTTCAGTTACACCTGCTGTCTGATTATAAAACATACGAGGTGTTCTTGTCAACATACCTGTCATAATGACCAGACTTCTTACATATTTGCCAGGACACCACAAGGAGTGGTCATGGCACTGATCTGGGTAATTCTGTGGGGATGGGGGTGGGGGATGCTATGCCATCTAAACATCTGAAACTTCTTCTGCAACTTCATTCTATAACCTGGAATCCAGTGAGTAAACAGGTGCCAATTACAAAGTTCTGGCCGTAAGATAAAACCACCTTTTTCCTCAGCCTTCCTGGGGGCCTCAGTCCTATAACTGTAGATTTAGATCAGAGGTGTTTTCCACTCACTTGGATCTAGAGCTGACTTCTGTCCTCACCGCAGAAATCATTGATTTATCAGATCAGAGTTCCTCTCCCTTTCCAGCCTCTGCCTGGGTTCACGTACTTGGTGTGGCTTTGGGCAGCTTGAGGCTGACCACATACCTACGGTGAAGGCTTCCTGCATCTGGTCTTTAAACACTAGAGCTTTCAGCCAATGAAGCTTTCCTCCTAACTGGGCTCTGACTTAGGAATTTTCCTTGCATTCAAAACATAAGAAAAATGCCTGTTGATGGCCGGGCGTGGTGGCTCAAGCCTGTAATCCCAGCACTTTGGGAGGCCGAGGCGGGCGGATCACGAGGTCAGGAGATCGAGACCATCCTGGCTAACCCGGTGAAACCCCGTCTCTACTAAATACAAAAAAACTAGCTGGGTGAGGTGGCAGGCGCCTGTAGTCCCAGCTACTGGGGAGGCTGAGGCAGGAGAATGGTGTTAACCGGGGAGGCGGAGCTTGCGGTGAGCCAAGATCTGGCCACTGCACTCCACCGTGGGCAACAGAGCGAGACTCCGTCTCAAAAAAAAAAAAAAAAAAAAAAATGCCTGTTCCACATCATAAGGTGGCAATTTTGGGGGTCATCAGCAGTTTTAAGTCCTCCCCATCTCCCCTGCATGGTCACTGCAGGTCTTAGCTGTGTTCCGTTTCCAGAGTAACTCTGCTGCTGGGGGCAGTGGTAGCACCCCAGCCTGAGAACTGACCCTGAGGAAGGCAGATGCTAATCACCTGGTCTAGTCTCACTACTTTTTAAATGAAATTCAAGGATTTGTTTTGAACTTGGTGCCTGAGGGATCTTCTAGCTTACCTTATCAATATATTTCCTAGTAGAGCACAAGATAGTTTAAGACATCCTGAGGTGGATGGAAAGACAAATCATCAAAATGAAGGTAAAACATGATCTTTGCAATCAGGTTTCTGGAAAGGATCACAGGTATGGCTTGGGGTTTGTGAAGACCAACTTGCCCTTTTACTGAGGTACAATCAACTATCATTCCATAAAGTTCCTTACTAAGGGAGGACATTGTCCAGTCGTCTCACATGGCTATGACAGGAAGTCTCTTTAAATGTGGGCTCCTGTACAATGAGCACAAGACTGTCCATGGAAATCCAAAACTCAAGGGTAAGACCTTGGCCACTATAAATAGGTTGTGAGCATGTGGAGACCATGTGGCCATGACACTCTAAGGATCCTCAATCTTGGGGAATGAAGCGGCCGGTCCTCAAAAGCAGAAGTAGGCATAGGATAAAGTCATGACAGTAGAGAATAAGGCAAGGCTTTGCAAACCTTTGTAAGGTCTTCTTGGCTTTTGCTTTGACTGAAATAGGAGTGGATTGGTGAACTTCGAATGGTAGGCCTATATATTTTAAGAAGCTCACTAGCTCTGTGTGGAAAACAGGTTGTAGGGAAGAGAGACCCATTAGAAGCACTATGTAGAAGTCCAGGTGTGGGCCAGGCACGGTGGCTCACACCTGTAATCCCAGCACTTTAGGAGGCCGAGGCAGGTGGATCACCTGAGGGTCAGGAATTCGAGATTAGCCTGGCCAACATGGTTGAAACCTCTTCTCTACTTAAAAAAAAAAATATATATATATATATATATATATAATATACACATACAAAAAAGTAGCCGGGTGTAGTGGTGGGTGCCTGTAATCTCAGCTACTTGGGAGGCTGAGGCAGGAGAATGGCCTGATCTGGAAGGTGGAGGTTGTAGTGAGCCAAGATCATGCCATTGTACTCTAGCCTGGGTGACAGAACGAGGCTGTTTTCTTTTTTCAAAGAAACAGTCCAGGTGTGCATGGGCATGGAGGTGAGAATTGGTCAGATATGAGCCTATGTGGCAGGAAAATCCGGCAACTTCTGGATACTTGAGGTGGGAATACTATATGGAAAACTGAGAGTCGCAAGTTCGGCATAAGTTTGATAGGCATAAAAACTGCTAATTTCTTTCAAACTTGCTTTACTTCTTAAATCTTATTGACAAACAACTGCATATCCATAGGATGCATAGCCATCTTTTGATGCATAATTATGATGATCATATTAGGGTAATTAGCATAGCCATCTCAAACGTTTCTTCTGTGTTGGGATTATTCAATATCCTCCTAGCTATTCGAAACCAGATAACTAAGGATAGTCATCCTACAGTGCTATAGAGCATGAGAACCTCATTCCTATCTAGCTATAATTCTGTATCCTTTAACAAGCCTCTCCCTGCCCCGCCCCCGCTACCCTTTCCAGCCTCTAGCATTGTCCTACTTTTTTCTCAGATCAACTTTTTTAGCTTTCACATACAAGCGAGAACATGCGGTGTTAACTTTGTTCCCGACTTATTTCACATAATGTCCTCCAGTTCCATGTTGCTGTGAATGACAGGATTTCATTCTTATGGCTGAAGAGCAATATATACCACATTTGACCCAATTATCTGTTGGATGCTTAGATTGATTCCATATCTTGGCTATTGTGAATAGTTCTGCAATGAACATGGGGGTGCAGATGTTTCTTTAATATGTTAACTTCCTTTCCTTGGGATAAGTTTCTGGTAGCAGGATTGCTGGATCACGTGGTAGTTCTACTTGTAGTTTTTGGAAGGGACCTCCATACCGTTCCCCAGTGTCTGTGCTAGTTTATATTCCCGCCAACAGTGTATAAGTCCTTTTTTCTGCAATCTTGCCAGTGTTTATTTTTGTCTTTTGATAATAGCCATCCTCACTGAGGTGAGATAATACCTCATTGTAGCTTTGATTCACATTTCCTAATGAATAGTAATGTTAAATATTTTTTCATACTTGACCATTTGTGTCTTCCTTTGAGAAATGTCAACTCGGATCATTCGGCCTCTTTAAAAACTGGATTTTTCTCTTGGTATTTGAGTTCCTTGTATATTCTGGATATAGATCCCCTAACAGACAAGTAATTTGCAGATATTTCTCCCATTCTGTAAGCTGTCTCTTCAGTGTTTCCTACGCTGTGCCAGAAGCTTTAGTTTGGTATAATCCCTTTTATTTTTCCTTCTGTTTCCTGTGCTTTTTGAGGTCTAACTCATAACCTTTTCCCAGACTCATAGTCCTGAAGTGTTTCCCCTATGTCTTCTAGTAGTTCTGTTTTGGATCTAACATTTAGATCTCTGATTCATTTTTCGATGTAGGTCTCTGATTCATTTTTTGAGTTAATCTTTATATAGGGTGAGAGAAAGGGGTTGGTGTCTAGTTCTATTCTTCACATTTGGATATCTAATTCTCCCAGCACCATTTATTGAAGAGACTATACTTTCCCCAATGAGTGTTTTTGGCACCTTTGTCAAGTGACTTTGGCTATAGACATGTGGATTTGTTTTATTGGTCTACATATGTGGCTTTTATGCTATTACCATGCTATTCTGGCTACTACAGCTTTGTAGTACATCTTGATGTCTGGTACTATACCTTCAATGTTCCTTTTGCTCAGAATTGTTCTGGCTCTCTGGGGTCTTTGGTTCTATTAAAAACTTCAGGAAATTTTTCTATTTTTGTGAAGAATGTCATTAGTACTTTTGATAGGGATTGCATTGACTCTCTAGACTGCTTTGGGTAGTAAGAACACTGTAGATCTCACAGTCTAAGTGTGGGATGCCTTTCCATCTGTATTCTATTTTCTCAGTTTGAAGTTTTCCTTGTTAGAGGTTTTTTTTTTTTTTTTTTGAGACGGAGTCTTGCTCTGTCGCCCAGGCTAGAGTGCAGTGGCCGGATCTCAGCTCACCGCAACCTCTGCCTCCTGGGTTCACGCCATTCTCCTGCCTCAGCCTCCCGAGTGGCTGGGACCACAGGCGCCCACCACCTCGCCCGGCTAATTTTTTTGTATTTTTAGTAGAGACGGGGTTTCACCGTGTTAGCCAGGAGGGTCTTGATCTCCTGACCTCGTGATCCGCCCGTCTCGGCCTCCCAAAGTGCTGGGATTACAGGCTTGAGCCACCGCGCCCGGCCTTGTTAGAGGTTTTATACCTTCTTGCTGAAATTTATTTCTAGGTATTTTTTGGTAGCTTCTTGAGATTCTTTCTCTTTTGGCTAGTTCATTGTTCATATGTAGAAATGCTACTGACTTTTGTATGCTTTGTATATTGTAACTTAATCTGTTTATCAGTGAAGTTTTTTGGTAGCATCTTTAGGTTTTTCTATATAAGACGCCACCTGCAAATGCTGACAATTTGACTTCCTCCTTTTCAAGTTGGATGCCTTCCTTTTTTTTTTTTTTTTTTTTTTGTGCATAATTGCTCTGGCTAGGACTTCCAGTACTCTGTTGAATAAGAGTGACAATAGGCATTCTTAAAGGAAGAGCGCTTAGTAGAAAAGCTTAGCTTTTGCCCATTCAGTAGGATATTAACTATAGGGTTATCACATGTGCAACAGGCTTTCCTACTGCCCAGGTAGAGCCAATTTAATAAGACAGGGGAATTGTAGTGGGGTTTTACACACACAGTCAGGTGTAAAGGAGACTAGAATTTTCTTATCACTCTAATCAGCCTCCCCAAGAATTGAGGCTAGAATTTTTCAGATAGTTTGGGGAATTAGGGGCAGCTAAGCGATGGATGCTGCTGATTGGTTGGGAGTGCAATCATAGGGGTGTGGGAAATGGTCCTTGTGTGTGCCGAGTTGCTTCTGGGTGGAACCATACTTTGTCAGAAATGGCCAAGAGGGTTCCTTTTACAATCTTAGCTTCTTTAGTAGTGATATTATGTGCAGGAGTAGCTGAAAGTTGCAAATCTTGTGACCTCTAGAATAATGGCTGATAATTGTTTGTCTATACTTAGCAGAATTTAGGCTCCTCTTATCCTTCTAGACTGGTGGGGTCTCACTAGCTTTACAAAGGTGGCTGAGTTTGGGGAAGGTATATTTTCAGTTAGACTGTAAACTAAATATTTTCCAAAGTGAGCTTGGCCAAGGCCCAGGAATGAGTTAAGAGCAGCTGTGGAGGGTAAAGACAAGATAGCAGTTGGTTAGATCAGACCCTTCATTTTCATAACTTTCTCACTGTTACATTGAAACTGCCTTTGCAAAAACATTGCCCTCATTGAAGTGTACTTTTTTCTATACCTAATTTCTTAAGTGTTTTATGAAGGGGCACTGAATTTTTATCAAGCTTTTTCTCCATCTATTCAGATCATGGTTTCCTTTTTCTGTTGATCGTGTTTATTGATTTGTGTATGTTGAACAAACTTTGCCTCCCTGGGATAAATCCCACTTGATCATGGTGTATTCTTTCTGATGTTTCAGATTTGGTTTGTTTGGTACTTCAAGGTGTCTTGTGTCTATATTCATTATAGGTATTGGGTTGAGGTTCTTTTTCTCATGTCTTTGTCTGATTTTTGGTGTCGGGGTTATGCTGGCCTTCTAGAATGAGTTGGGAAGAATTCTGATTCAATTTTTTTTGGAATGGTTTGAGGCAATCTGGTGCTAATGTTCTTTAAATGTTCAATACAATTCAGCAGTAAAGGCTTCCAGTCCTGGACCCTTCATTGTTGGAGACTTTATTGCTGATTCAAACTTGTTACTTGTTCAGATTTTCTTTCCAGTCTAATTTTGGTAAGTTGTACATGTCTACGAATCAACTTCCTTTACCCTTTTGAATTTATTGGGACATAGTTCATAGTCTAATGATCATCTGTATGTCTAATATCTGTTGACAGCTCCCTCTTTGATCTTATTCATTTGGGTCTTAATCTAGCTAATGGTTTGTCAACTTTTAACTCTCCTCAAAAATTTTTTAGTTTCATCTTTAGTCTCAATTTCATTTATTTCTGCTCTGATCTACTTTCCTTCTAATTTTTGGTGGGTTGGTTCTTGCTCCTGTAGTTCCTAGAGGTACATCAGTAAGTTAATTATGTGAAGTCTTTTTGACTGTAGGCATCTATTGCTATAAACTTGCCTCTCAGTACTGCTTTGGCTGTGACACATGTTGGTATTTTGGGTTTCTATTTTCACTAGTTCTCAAGGAATTTAACTTTTTAATTCTTTCCTTCACCCATGGGTCAGTCAGGAGCATGTTATCTATCTAACTTCAATGTATCTGTATAGTTTCAAATGTTCTTGTTATGGCCTCAATGGAACAAAACTAAACATCAATAAAATATTCTTTTTAAAAAATCACGATTTGAGTCCCAATATGTCACTCCTGGGGAATGCTTTATATGCTGATAAATAATACTCTGCAGCTGTTGAGTAAAATGTTCTGTAAATGTCTGTTAGGTCCATTTGGTCTGTGGTACAGTTCAAATCTGTTACCTTTATTTTCCTGCCTAGATGATATGCCCAATGCTGAGTAGGGTTGCTGAAGTCTCCAACTATTATTGGGGTCTAGCACTCCTTTTACATCTAATATTAGTTTTATATATCTGGATGCTCCTGTGGAGGTGCATATGGATTTACAATTGTTATATTGATGAATTGATGTTTATTACATAATATCTCTTTACAGCTTTTAAAGTGTTTTGTCTGACAAGTATAGTTACTATTGTCTACCTTTTTGGTTTCCATTTGCATGAGATCTTCTCACTTTCAGTCTTCGTGGGCCTTTTCTGATAAGGTGAGTTTCTCTTAGGCAACATATAATTGGGTCTTTAATAGACTGGCTGAATGGATGTTTTAAATGGAGAATTTGTTTATATTCAAAACCATTATTGATGGATAAGGACTTATGCCATAATGTTTCCTGGTGGTTTTATGTATCCTTCTTAATTTGTTTTTGTGGTTAAATGGCTTTCTATAGTAATAAGGCTTGACTCCTTTCTCTTTGTGTTTTGGCGCTACCAGTGAGTTTTATAGTTTCACATATTTTCATGATGTGGTTATTACTGTATTTTCACTTCTAGATACTCAGACATTTTTTTATGTAAGGCTATTCTAGTGGTAATGAATTCCCTTACTCTTTGCCTCTCAGTGAAATATTTCTCCATTTCTGAACAGCATTTCTGGGTATAATCTTGGTTGACAGTTTTATTCTTTCTGCACTTTCAACATATTCCATTTCTTTTCCCCTGACCTGGAAAGCTTCTGCTGAAAAATCTGCTTGTAGCAGATTTTTAATAAGGATTCCATTAAATGTGACTTGATGCTTTTCTCTTGCTGCTTCTAGAATTCTTTTGCTTTTGACAACTTAAATCTAACTCAGACCTATTTAGTTTGAATAACTTGGAATTCCTTGAGCTTCCTCAGACATTGGCACATTCAGTTGGTAAGAGAACATTGGGGTTACAAAAGCTACCTTTCCTGACCCCTTATTTCAGAATTCAAACCCATCTTAGGGCATAACTGGTTTTCAAACCAAGTACATGAAAAGAGACAATATTTAACAGTGAAACCTCATTAGAAAATGGGAAGAGATTAGATTTGATCATTCCACAGAATTGTGGGATCATAGTTAGAGCTACCCCAGAGTTCATGAGTTTGAAATAAGCAAGATAAAAACTTAGGGGAAAGCTGTCGGTCAGGATACCACCCCCCATCATGAAGCCATGGGTATGAGTTGAGGGCAATGAAACACAACGCTGCAAGTACCATGAATGCCTGGACCTCCTACTGTTTCCTTCAGCCTTCTAGATCCACATTTTAAATATTTCCACATTGTATTGGCATTCTGCTGTGCAAGTACAACTTTATCATCCAGTATATCAGATGACACCCAGTTTGTGGGTCAAAGTTCAGCCACTAGAAATGTTCAGGCCTTTGGTGTAATATGTCTTTAGGAATGTATTGCTACCAGGACCCAGGAATGGGCCAGGAGTTGGTTTTCAAATGCGGAGTACTTGCTGGTAGAAATAGGCACAGCTCTTCTCTTCCTGAATGTTTTAAATCATCCAATTGGGCTCTCTAGGGGCTCCATGTAGTAATTATCTCTGTCATAGGCACTTCCACTATTCAGAGACAAAGACCATGTGGCATGGCAGCTTATCTTAGTCTGGACATGAAACAAAACCTTCTCTTTCTCTGCAACTAATTCAATAATTGCAACTATAAGAATGATCTGTTTAGTGGATCTGAGGTATCCTAAATGTTATCCCTCCAATTCTTGAGAGGTCTACCAAGCAGTGTCTTGATGTTAGCAGAAATGCAGCAACTTGCCCCTCATCTTTACAAGAGCGTCCTGTCAAGTTCCAGATCTGCAGTATGCAGCAATGACTCTGGGGCTCATCTCATCCTAGAGAATACTCATCACTGTGTTTGACGCATAGCCACTTTCACTTTTTGACCCCTAGAAGTGGGGTACATTGTCCATATTGAGAAGCCAGAACAGACCTCTGACCAGGAAAGACAATCTGTTTCCCAAATGGGGTGTTCTGGCCTGCTCAGCCGTGGTCTTACCTGAGACCAGAGTTGTTCTCAGTACCTGGAAGCAGCAGCTCCACAAGCAGGAGCTGCATCAGAAAAAGCATCTGCCTTAGAGATGTTAATGATAGACTTTAGTTTTGCTTTTCTAGGGGTAAAGGGAATTAATGTTAATGTCAAATGTTAGACAACCTAAAAAAGCATGGGCAATGCTGTCTATTAGTCATGTGACAGCTTTAAAATTCTATAGCTGTGTATGAAGGGGAAGGAGATTTCAAATACCCCTGTCCTAACCATATGGTTTTGTCTTTCCCAAGGAGCATGGGCCCTTATATACATGTTGAATGTATCTCTTTTCTCTCTTGAAATGGAGGGCTTTTTATATCTTGACTTAAAATAATCAAGACCAGGAATATAATATAATCTGCCTATAGTGGGGGTTTGGGTAAAACTGGCAGAACAGGACTGTCACCTTGTTCCCAAGGCTCTAGTCCTAGATTCCATTTCCCTTACCCAAAAGGGGAACCCGCCCTGCATGGGCTTTACCATCCTCTCCAGAGATGAAACTTGGATGAGTCTCTGCTAAATGCAATGAGGATTCCGAGACCCTGAGGTTGCTAGGCACTGTGGTCCTGGATGGCTCTCCAAGGAGCCATGGTTTCTCCCCTTCTCCCACTCCCCAACACTCAGAGATGAGGAGAAAGGAATAGTGTAGCCTCAAGTCCCAGAGACCCACTTAAGTCTTCATTCTATTTCAGGATTTTCTGCCTCTTTCTAGTATTTGCCTGGATTCTCCTTCATCAGTCTAGGGAGATGCTGACTTCAGTAGGCCTTTATGCTTTGCAACCTCCTTGTGTGCATGGAACTTCTGGTCTTTTGGGGTCATGGGGTGCTTGGAAATCTTCCCATAGTGGAACCCTTAAGGGTGCTCTCTAGGTTGGATGAACATATAACCCGCTGGCTTCATACCTAGGAGTTCCAGGAATCCTGCCAGGCCACACCATCTCTATTTTTGCCAGCATCTGTTCTGGTATGTTTCTCAATGGTTCATTCTCTATTTTAGAAGTCATTTTGAGGTCCACATCACTCACTTGAGGTGTTTTCTGCCCTAGATAAATATCCTATATGTTCTACAGGATCCTCTGCCTTTTTCTTGGGAATATTTTGCCTCCTAACAGGTCCTGATCTTTCAAGACTGGGGTCTCAACCTCAATTGTTGCCCTAATAGTAGGGATGACATGTCTTGTATGGAGAATTGCACCAGACATATGGGGCTAAACTCATGTAGTCCGTCTGCATGTCCTCCTGAATAAGTGAATCTCAAATCTCTCTCCCCCAGCCCAGCCATGTGAATTTGGTCTGAGAAGATTTAACTCATTGCTGATTGGTCCAATGGTCCACACATGTCTGGTTATCTTATCTCCTTTGTGAGGTGTTCTTTGGTTGGACCTCATCCCAGCTGGGGCTATGTTTTGGTGATACTTGTTCCATGGGGCTTCACCCAATATGTGTTCAGTTCCCCTCTTGCCATCTATACCTCTTACGGAGCTCTCAACTTCAACATCCTCCACTACCTACTACCTGTCCTTATTGGAGTCACTTGTAGGTTCTTCAAAGGCAGGTGGTTCTAAGTGAAGTTCATCAACTCGACTGCACCAGCTGCATCTCTCCAATTCCCCATCTCACTGCCATTATGTAAATACAGAATATTTTTTCTTAGTTTCCAATTATTCCATTGATTTTGGTGGTGGTGGTCTCGAACTTAAGCAGACATGCAAGGCAGATAGAAAGCGGGGATGATTAGGGAGAGATGGTGATCCCTTCAAGGTAGGTTCTAATCTGGCTAATGCTGCCACTGCCGTGGGTCCCTCTTGGGTGCAGCGGCTGTTCCTGCAGGGCATTAGATATTTTATACGGTTGGCGGGGGCTGGGTCTGCATGGTCCGGGAGCGAGGGCAGCTACAGCAGGCTCACCACAAAAGGAAAAGCAGGGAGGTGACCCTGAAGGGTATTTAAACCATCCAGGATCACAGCCGCTGCTAGGAGACAGGAAATAGTCAGGCTATGCAGCACTAATCGGACTCCAAGAATTTGAAGGTAGGACAACTTAGCTCTTCCTGAGCTACAGCTTGCAAGGATGCCTAATAACACCAAACCATTTGCTGAATATCTCCTCAAGGGCTGATCAGACCCACGGATCCCAGGTCTTCATTTGTTCCCACTCCTGTGTATAGTTTTGGTTGCCCAAGGCAGGTTGAGCCCAAGAGAACACACTGTTCTACTGAGTAGAGGTGACTGGCTATGTGGGTGGTCATGTAAGAAGTGTCTGCTTATTTCAACAGGCAACAACATGAGCTCACAGAACGTCCAAAAAACTGCATTAGGTTTGGAGCAAAAATAGCCAGTGGACAAGACTAGTTCCCAGAAGACTGAGATCCTAGAGTTACTTTAAGCCACCAGACAAAACAAAAAAACCCTGAGTGTTAGTCTGGGAAACACTTAGTCTAATCTGGAAGACTTAGGAAGTCTATCTCACTTTCTCCAGGTTCGGCAAGCCCAGGTCATGTCCTCAGTGACCAAGAAATTCCTTGGGGCAATCTGGGTTCCAGCTGTGCTCTACAGGACCCAGCCTGTGAAAGATTTTGGTTTACTGGAGATGAGGCAGACTTGCCAACTTCGGACTGCTTGAGAGCTGAACAGCCTATGAACCTGTCGGTCCTTCTTGCTATGTGTTTCACTAGGAGTGAAGTTAGACTGGGGGGAATATTAATGTGAACACACACAAACTACATTCCAAGAAGGTATGGAAACTTCCCACGAACTAGATGCCTTTTCCTCGCCTCTGCTAGTCATTATCACTGAAGATGATAAACTAGTCCATGGTGATAGACATGGCAAAACAGTTGCATTTTGAGCTGTACCTGATTCCATTTCTCTATGACCTCCTCTGAAATTTACGTACATTGCATACAGATGTTTTCTCGCTTATGTTGATGTCTAGTATTTGAGTGTACCTCCAGCTCATCCATCCTACCATTGCAGTGGTGGCTTGGGAAGTATCGCACCTAGCATTTTCACGAGTTTGGATGTGAAAACCCTAAGTATGTATGCCTTTTGGTGGTGTACCCTGTTTGAAATCTGTGGGTTCTAGGCTTCATATGGTTAACTCTGAGGACACCCCAGTCTTCCAAAACCGATGTGCCTTTTAATATTGTCAGTGTGTGAGTTGCAGTTGCTGTACATACTTGCCAGTCCCAGGGATGTTTAATTTCAGCACTTCTGGTGGCTGCATCTTATGGTAGCTTTTGAACTCTTAATCTTGTCCAGATGTAATTACATCTCCTATTGGTATGAGGTATTCTTGTCAACACAATACACATGTTGACCTCATGATCAGATTCATGATGTGTTGCTACTTTGTTTGCCAGAATAGACCAAAGAGTGGTCACTGTAGTAACAATTTATATATGTCTATCAGGGAGAGGGTGAGTGGGAAGTGGTGGCACATCAGATCATCTGAAACCTGTTCTGTAACTTTATTCTAGAACGTGGATGGGTAAACAAGTCCTGAGTATTTCATAGTCTTCCTACAAGATTAAAGGAGAACCTTTATCACCAACCCAAAGAATTCTACAGTCTTTCTCCTCCCCTTTCTGTGAGCCACAGTCCTATAAACACAAGTTTGGGTCAAAAAGTATTTTCCACTCAGATATAGAATTCTTCTGCCTGTCCCAAGAAGTCATTTCTGGTCATTGAGTGCCTCTCCTCTCCAGCCTCTGTCTGGATTCAGGTGCTTAGTGTGGTCTTGATGGCCTTGAGCAGCCTGAGGTTGGTCGCATACCTGGGGTGAAGGGCTTCTCCATCTGGAGAATTCAGTCACGGGCTTCCTAAGTGGGCTCCAAGTTACTTTTAAATGATAGAAGGAAAATTCCTAAGAGAATCCTAGTTCCATGTCATAAGGTGATGCTTGCAGAGTGTCAGCAGGAATCGTGTGGGTCCTACTGATCTCCTTGGCAGGGTCACTGCTGGTCCTGGATATGTCCCCCGTTTCCAGCGTCACTGCTGCTGGGGGTGGGGGAGCTAGCAGGGCATGGTGGTCCCCCTGCATGGACCTGACTGAGAAAGGAGGCAGTGCTGATCCAGCTAATCACCTGGCCTACTCTTTTTCTGACTTTTTTTCTTAAAAGATTTACTCTGAACTTGCTGCCTGGTGAACCTGCTACCTTACCTATCAATACCTTTGCCTAAAACTAAAATGTGAAATAGAATTGGTAGCACATTCAATAATATTTGTCTCCTTTGGCTTTTTCTTGGAAATTCTCCACTAAGATGCTGGAGTCCAGTCACTCTGCCTTGCAAGAAACCACTCAAGCCCCAGAAGTGAGAGAGGAGAGACCGCTTGGCTTGCTACCTGCTTTCTATTTTGAGTTAGGAGTTAGAAACTAACAGGTCACTTTAAAAAACTCCTTTTGAAGTGAGAGGAAGAGCCTGAATCCTCTAGGGTCTCATTCTGTATGAAGCCGAAAAGTGATCTGCTCAGTCCTTGACCCCGTGAAGTTGGGAAGAACTTCTGGTATATCAGTCCTTTGCTTACATGTCGGTTTCCATTCTCAAACTTGGGTGACAAACCAAAGGCCATAGACTTCCATGAGCTAGTTGAATCCTTGGGGCATGTTGGCATTTGACTAAATCGGCCATAGCAGACAAACTAGTGGGGACAGGGGCGCTTCTGTCCCTTGCAAGATACAAAAACTGATACATAATCTATGTAACTGAAGTTGGTGAGGTGAACACTTTCTATGGAAACTTCACACTAAGAAATGGCAGGGAAGGGGCATCCCAGGATGCTTAGAGATGAAACCAGCCTTCCTTTCCAGCCCAGTGTGTCCTCAAGTCCTCTAAGGACAGGATGAATGTTGAGGAATCATTGAGGTAGGTTGGCAGTCATTCACTACAGTGACAGGGTTAGAACAATACTTGTGCTACATAGAATAGACCAGGGCAAGTTCTTGTCACCTTGGTGGGACAGGTACAATGTGTTGAGACTGAAAAGCTTACTGGTGACGTCCTAATAGACAGTGGAGAACATGGTTGCAGTGTGACCCTCTTCCTGTTCAAGAAACTCCAGATTATCTTCCCTGTCTCCTGAGCAGTACTCTGCTACCTTCATGTACCACATTAGCGAGGAAAATGCAGCATTGACTCTCTGGGTATATTTGGAGCTGCATAAAGTTTCAGAGAACTTCTGCAGTGCTCTGCCTCAGCTAATTTCTGCCTCCTAGAGCTGATGGCAACTTGGGTAGCAGTAGATGTCCCTGGGAAATGGGCTGGAAGTGCACAGAGATAGGTACAACCAACAAATCTCCCAGGAGCTCAACCTGGTGAAGAAAACAGGAAGACAGGAAAAAACTCTGGCTCCAAGCCCATCAGCACCCACCCAAGCCTGAATAGTGGGTAACTCACAGAAGCTTCCACACACTGGAAGACTTTCTAAGCTGGGCAGCCAGCCCCTGAGCCAAGTAATAACTCCTATTCTTGGTGACAGCACTGGAACTCTAGGAATCTTGACAAGGAGGTTGAATCTTTCCCAGGCTTGTCACTGGGTAGCAAGGCCTTGGGCTCCTGATATCAATAGGAGTATATGGCTCCGCTTGCCCACACAAAGCCAGTTTCTCAACCAGCTTGCTGTCCCCGTAGTCACACTGGGGTGGGTTACTCTCCAGATCTAATGTCAAGCTATGAAAGCATGCTGTCCAGTTAAACTAGCAAGTGAAAGCCGCCAGTGTCTTCAATGTGCCAACTTTCCTCCTTATATTTTCCCCTCATCCCAACAGAGGTTATTCATTGAAATTAACTCAATACATTTTACACTACATACCTCTGAGTGACAATGTGACCTACAGCAAATGGATACTAAAATATTGAATACCTACAACATGTAGCACTGCTAAGGAATAAGCTTGCCCCTGCCAGTCGGCAAGTTATACCCTAGTGACTAGGACAGAACACATCTACAGTTACAAATTGCTTAACGATGGGGAGACTCTGAGAAATGTTAGGTGATTTTGTCACCGTATGAACATCATAGTGTACTTAGACGTAGATGGTATAACCCATTGTACACCTAGGCTATATGGAATAGCCTATTGTCCTGACTACTGTGGTATAAGCAGTCTATGTTGACTGAAATGTCATTGTGGTATATGACCATGTCTATATGTATATAGCCTAAGAGATGTAAAGCAAGACCTTGTAGGCCTTAATGAAGGGTTTGGCTTTTGCTTTGGGTGAAATGGGAATGGGTTCATGAGTTTTGAATGCCCAGCCTTATGTTTTAAGGACCTCATTGGCTCTATGGACCATAGGTTGTAGGCGAAAGGAGACTAGTTAGAAACATGTAGAAGTCCAGATGTACAGTGGCAGCTTAGTCTAGGTGCATTGGTGTGGAGGCATGAATCAGTCAGATGTGAACCCATGCAGGAAGAATTGACAACTTCTGGATACTTGAGGTAAGAAGGCTGCATGGAGAAAGTTTTGCAGGGAAGGCAAAACTTGGAGTGTAAGTTTGATATACATAAAAGCAAAGCTGTTGAAAGCAAACCACCACTAATTTTTTTGTCATTTCAAACTCTGTCCATATTCTATCCTGACAGCAGCAAGAAATGGATGTTTTCATGTCAGTTAAACTAAGGTAGAGAGGGAGAAAGGATGAGTCTGCAGTGAAATGGTTATGGGGATGGATCATCAATGCTAAATTGGGAAGGGAGAAAAGCCGGTTGAGTGATTACTAACTGGAAAAAAAGCAGGATCCATAGCTGAATTGGCCTCCACTACAACAGTCCTCATGAGGACAAAAGAATAAGTGCTATAGAATGACAAAAGGCCAGAGTAGGATGACTCACAATATGAAAGAGTTCCTCTAAAGATCAAGACGGCATCTACAGGTAACCACAGGAATCGACTTTCTTGATGGAGAAAGTCTGTGGAAGTGAGGTCAGAACGAGGTTCACTCATTGATTCCTTCAGCATGCGTGAAGATGACGTGAGGCCTGACAGGTGGTGATGCTGAGTGGGGAGAGCAAGCTGCCAGGTGACCAGGACATGCTTATAACAAGTTGGTAAAGAGCGAGAACTCCACTGCTTGAAGTTGGAAAGTGCTGTGGAGTTGGAGTGAGGAATGTTCTGTAGAAGTTAGGAAGACATTCTCCTGCTCTACTCCCTGTAATGTTAGAGACATGGGAATAAGTTTTCTGTAACCCTCATGAGCAGATGCAGTGCCCTCAAGGAGCAGCCGAATTACTATTTCACCACACCAATAAGGAGCCGCCAAAAGTTTGGGACTCTGGTCTTTGGCAGAGTTGCCAATATTCTCAAAGAATTCAGTGAAATGTTCCAAAACATCTCAAAGGCGTGTCTTACTATGGAATGACAGTTCAGATAATAAGTAATCAAGATCTGACAGCTTAGCCTTTTCCCTTTTGATTATCTATTTTCTTGACCACATTTGAAAATAGTTTTCTGATGTTCACAGCTTGCCACCTCATGGCCTTCTGACTCTGCTTACCTGATGCTTTATCTTGACTTGAATATTTTGATTTCCCAACTTATGGGTGCATAATAGCCACTGGGAAGGTGAATCTAGGAATCTGTATCTCCCAGAAAAGATGACTTTTACACCAGAACCCCTAACCTGAATTGATGCCATGAAGACAGAGTTTCTCCTTTCTTTCCTTTTTATATTCTTAGTTAGGGTTTAAGTATCAACACTGTAGTCCAAAAAGCAGAGAAATTTATATTCATGATAGCCTCATATTGATTTAATTTCCAGTTGGGAACAAATTCTGGACCCAAACGTTGATCTGGTTTTCATGCCAGAATCAAGTACCACAAGACTCAGGGAAACACAGGGAGCTGAGCTTAGGGCTATCTCCTATTCACAAGTCTGATCAGGAAAATCCCCCTCTGGGCCTATGATGTCTACCTGGCCCTTGTGCCACCCTCTGCCAATGCCAAGGGGACTCTTCTATGAACTTTGTCCACTCGATTCTAGCTTCCTACCTGGGAAGGTCCTATCTTCCTATAGAAAGCCCTGGTGTCCTTGGCAAGGACAAAGGGATTGTCCCTCTAAGCTTGTCTTTAAGGGGCTAACAGCATGACAAAGGCCTTGGAGCTTCTTAGATGGTTTAATCTGAGTTTTGGAAGTAAGGGAACTCTGAATAAGTATAGCATAACAGCAATCACTGATGTGTTCTTCAGGGAACTAAGGGAAAGTGATGCAGGAACTGGGGTTTCCTGGTGAGAGGTGGTGTTGGGAAGGAGTCGGAGGCTGAGCTGATGGGGTTAATAACAGTGGCCCTGATGTCTCACTATCAGACTGCTCCTGTACCGCTGGCAGGAGGGAAGGGAAGCGAAGCAGGCTGCCTGGGAGACGAGTGGGATTTGCCGTATCAGAGAAACCTAGAAATATGGAGGCAGAAGAGCTCAGGGCCAGAAGTAAGTTCAGCTGAAGAGTGGAGTGCCCTTTAACCAAGGACAGATCACACCCTCCAGGGTTATGGCCAGGCTGACCTCAGAACAGGGGCTTAGAGCACCAACACTGGGCAGTCTGACCTCAAACCGGAGAACACTTAGCATTTCAGGTGAATTTAAAACTAATCCTGGTTTAGAGTGAAGCAGGACTCCAGCTGTGCCCTGAGATGGATTCTAAAGCTGCCTATACTCAAACCATCACAAGGACAAATGTGTGTATGATTTATAGGAAAGCATCTTTGCTTGAGAAGCCCCTCACTTCAAGTTGGGAGACAGCAGTGGAGCCTCTAGCCAGCTTTTGCCAGCACAATATGCTCAAAGAACTACAAGCCCAGCAGTAACTCGTTTCTTTCCTGCCAGGTTCTTGCTGGCTTAGGTCCTGATGCCTGTGTGCACAGATACACCAGAGACTTTGTTACCCATGATGATAAGGGTTCAAATCAGACTAGATTGTTGAATAGGCCGGAGAAGTTCAAAACCAGGAAACTGAATTCAGATCCTCAGACTCAAGAAAATAGCATAACTAGAGGCAGTTTACAGGGGTTACCTCGCAGTTTTTTGTAGCTAATACTATACTATCAATCTACTTGATCCGAAACTACTTGGATGAACCTGAGCAAATATTCCAAAGGTCTCAAGTGTTAGGAAGTTAATGTCATATATCGAGGCTCACTTGGAGATACTGAGTTTTGGGGGCTAGGGTGTCGCATCAAAGGTTGGTATATCTTGAACTTCAGTTTAGCAATTAACAGACACTCCTAGGGGTAAGAGATGCCTCTTCTTGCCCCCTGTCAATTGTTACCTGAGCCAGGTACAGGTCTAAGCAAAGCCTTCATAGCTCTGCAGTAACCCAGCCTTAGCAGCCTGACATAAGCCAGGTACTCATAATGTTGAGCAGAAGGTGGAGCTGGGCTCTTAGGCCTCCTAGATGAGGAGTTAGGGCCTCTCTGGCCAACATGACTTCCTAAGACCTGCTTGGGGATGGGTGGGAGACTCCTGTCTTTCTATCAAATGTAAGAATGTAAAGAATACAGCATGGCCTTAAGGACTTCCAAGGTTCCACCATAAAATTGTCCATGGTGGAGCTGATGGTGGAGTATTCCGAGTTTCCACAGTGGTACCCATGCTTCTGGTGGCTAAGCAATGGAGCCAGGTGTCTCAGAGTGCAGACATTTCAGCAGTGGTTCCATACCACAGAGGCATCTCTGTTCTACATAAGAGCAGACTGGGCTGTGGGCCCTATAGTAGCTGGAGGGTCTCAGCTTGCTAGAAGCCCTAAAGTAAGTAGGGGAGAAACAGTAGTCACTCAGGCCTGCCATGGGATACATCAGGTATGAGGACTCTCCTACTTTTAAGAAGGGCACCCATTGGATGGGACCTTGTCGATAATTACCCAAAGCCCAGACACAGCTCTAGCTCTATTTCCTGAGCCACTGATATGACTAAGAGCCACACAGACCAATGGGGAAGGAGGAAGGGAGGGACTTAGGTTTCAACCCTATCTTGCTCAAACTGACTTCACCTGGTGTCTCCAGGTTTGTGCCACTTCAGCAGCTTAAATGACAGGAAACCAGAGATACTCAACTCTTGCTAGGCTTTCTAGATTGAGAATCATGATATCTTTATCTGATAGTTTAATATCTACTCCTATGAGAACTTAATTGTGAAGATGCAAGACTATTAAAATAAATATGGCCACTTCTAATGTATTAGAAAGCAGCATGAACTCTTTCGTAAACATTCTTGGGTTGATGGAGCTGTTTTGAAACTGCAAATTTTTCACCAACTAAAGAGCGATAAGACTTAAAAAACTGGCAGCTGGAAAGTCCTGCTACACACCAATCCCCTTGGGGGCAGATATCTTCCTTCTGTCTCCTGGATCTCTCCATCATACTTCCATACAGATATCTGTAGTTCCTGGAGCCTGACCTCAAAACCTTCCCGTAGTCTCTGGCCTCTGGCCTCTTGGGTTTTCCCAATGAGAAGTTCCAGATGAGACAGACAAGGAAGGACAGAAACATCAGTAGTGAGTTTGCCCCATCCCTCAAAGGTCATCTTGAGTGGCCTGTGTCCCTTGACTGAAGGTGGCTGCTATGCCTAGGTGGTTGTGTTACTTTGTTCTCTCATGCTCCAGTTTCAATAACAGCTCATGTTTCTTAATTCTCTGGCCCAATACTTCTTTGTTCTCAAGCAATTCCTAGATAACAACTTACTGGGAACTTAACTAGAAATGTGAATTTTCACATATGGAGCACAACCTACCAGAGCAGAAGCCCCAAAGGTGGATCCAGCAATCAGTGTCTTAGCAAGTGCTGTAAGAGGTCCCCATGCCACTAACGTGTAGATCGCTCCTGCTCTGGGTGACAAAGCCTCAAGGCTCTATTCCCATGTTCCAATATTCTCCCTTCACTCTACATATTCCCTCAAATCATTGAGTTCAGGGTGCCATCAGTTTCCTGTCTGATCCCCTCTGCCTCATGAATGCCATGAAGCTTTAGTTATATTGAGTTCTATTGTGGCTATTGATCACTTTTTTTCATGCTGTGGGTGGCAGCGAAGGACAAACACTTTAGGCTTTGGAGATAATTTTTGAAGGTAGTACTTCCAGAAGAGTAACTTATTCCTGCATGCCCCACAAAGCAGTTTAGGTAGTTTAGCCCAAGTTACAGTATTAGGAGATAATGGGGTCAGAAGACGGCCTCACTGATAAGAAAGCCCTAGTCAGAATTACGGAATCGGGATCTTCTGTTGTCTTTAGGGCTGGGTAGCATCATACTGTAAAGTTGCCATCCCCAAATTCCAAACGGTGATCTAAAGAGGAAAGCTATATCTGACTTCCAGCTCTATTACTTTGAGATCACTTAGAATGAAGGAGCCTATGAGATCCCAACTTTGGAATTCCCAGTAAAATTTCAATCTGGATACCTAAGCCCAAGTCTGACTGCAGATAAATACTTGAGAGCCTGTGACATTTCGCACCTTCTATTGGTACATTATTGCAGTTACAAAAGTTACCTTTGGTCTCAAGGTTGAAGCTGTAAACCCACCCAGCTTGGTTACCTTGGCCTTAACTTGGTGAGAAGGGAAAAACACTAAAAGTGACTTTGCGTCAGAAAATCCAAGAAGTTTGGCTTGGTCATTCCCTAAACTTGTGGTGTCAGAGTTACTGGTTTTCTAGAAAATTTTTTTTTTAAAGCTAAACTTAAAACTCTTTCAGGCTACACCTCCCACCATGGAGCCATGGATGAGTTCAGGCAGATAAGCTCAGTGCTGGAAGCAGGCACCAGGGACATATAAACTTCCTGCTAGTGTAAATCTCCTTGAGCCTTCCAGATCTGAGCCAGCAGTCTTATAAATATTTCTACATTGTACTGGCATTCTGTGCAGTACAACTTTGATCCAGTACATTGCACCCAGCTCATGGTACAAAGTTCAGCCACTGGGAGTTTTCAGGTGTTTAGTGAACCATCTTCCAGGTACTTGGTACTACCAGGACCCAGGAACAAGCTGGAGTTGGTTTTCAAATGTAGAATAATTGCTAGCACAGAAGTAGGCAGAGCTCTTTTCCTAGAATCTGACGTTCAATTTGGGCTTTCCAGTGGTATCAGGTAGCAACTCTGCCATAGGAACACATACTATATCTATTGAGACAAAGACCGTAGGGCATGGCAGCTTGTTTTAGTCTGGACACGAAGCAATGCCTTCTCTTGCTGTGACCAACTCAACAGCAGCCTTAAGAATGACCTGGTTGGTGCATCTGAGCACAGTCCCAAATGTGCTGTAGGCCCTCCAAGTTTCAAGAGGCCTATCAAGCATTGTCTCTAAAGTTAGTTACTGCAGATGAAGCAACTTGTACATCTTTTGAGGGCTATCCTGATGAGTCCCAAGTTACTATAGCAGTGACTCAGGGGCATGTGTCTCCCTGGAAAATCATTGCATGTGTTTGAAACATTGCCAGCTTCTTGGGCTTTCTGACCCATAGAATCAGGATGTTCCCCTGGCTTCTCAACATGGACAAAGCAGAGAGCTCTGACCAAAGAAGGGAACCTGTGCCCAGCAATAGTTTTTCTAGCCTGCTCAGCTGTGGGTTGACAGAGCTGTTCTCACTACCCAGGGAAATCAGTCCCATGAGCAGGAGCCGCTTGGAACAAGTGTATGCCTGGAGATGTGTGATCAGGTTGCCTTATGGCTGCCTCAGCACCTGAGGAGGTGGCCATTCTTCCTGGCATTGCTCCATGGTCCCCTGAGAGTAGAGGGACTATTGGGTCCTACTTGGGACTTTGGTCAAAACTGACATGGGATGCCAGAGCTCTGTGCAGATGTTATACCCAATAAGATCTTTCTCCCTGATCCTGACCAGACTTTTCTTGAGATGGTCTCAGTGTACTGAAGGAAGTTCTCTAGCTTACCTGCTTCATAAATATTTTAGAAGACTTGAGTTTAATAAGACCAGAATCTAGACATTCAAGGCTGACCCAACCTCCAACCTCTTAGTGAAGTAGCACATTGATCATTTCAAGGCGGGCTCTGGTTCCACAGACCCACTTAATTGTTTAAACTCCCTCTCTGTTCAGGCTTTATCATTTCTATTCACCGTCTTCATGTTCATGACCCTTGTTACTGGATGGACTCGGTAGCAGAATAAAAGTGAGTTTTTACCTTTGTTTTGTTTCAGTTCTAAAACTTTCACTTGTTTTCTCTGAGACTTCTATTTCACTTGTTTCAGGAGTGAACTGCTCATTGGAGTCTCTTTAAACATTTTTCTAATTCTGATTTTTTAGTGTTCATATCTGATTGTCTCTTGTCTGTTTTGGCTTAAAATAACACATTTATCTCAGTTTCCGTGGGCCAGGATTTTGTCTCTTATTCAAGCTGAAATGTTTGTTTCTGGCTCTTGGTAATGACATGGAAAAGTTGAGACAGGGTGATCCCAAACCTATATTTAGGGGAGCCAATTGCTGAGGATAAAACCAGTCTTTAGGAAGACCTCTAGAACCTTAGGTTGTTAGTCACTAATTCACTCCCCAGACTTGTATTAGGACTTAAAGCACATGAGAATGTGGGTATTATCCAAGATGAAGAAGGCCACGTGGTATTACATAGGAGCGGGATGGGTTTTGTTTTCTTTGGAGCAGCAGTAAGTTACAAAGGTTCATAAAACTCTAACCCCTACTAACATTCCAGCTGAATAAAGTGGCTAGTGGATAAGCCCACTTATAGAAGACTTAAATAACTTATAGCCAACAAAATCAGTTTTTATCTGAGAATAAGAACAACCCTAGTAAGGTGATAAAACTAGGAATGTCCCCACTCTCCTGCTAGAGGATTAAGCTAAGAGTAATGTCCAAAGTAACATGAAGCACCTAGGCCTATATTTCTCCCATCCCGAGTGCCATGCTCCCAGCCAGCAAGGTGTCCACATTTTAGTCTCTTTGAATATTATGTCCACCTGTACAGGTTCTGACACATGGGGTCTTATTGAAGTGCTATTAGGAGCCATGGCTTGAGGTGCATGACTAGCTCTGCCAGGTCTATTGGCCTCGCGGAGATGTTCTGGTCCCTGAAAGTTTTGACCTTGTTGTAGATCAGGACTGTAACAAAACTCGCAAGTTACATGCTCAGGTGCAGCTCCCTATTCTCTTAACAGTTGACTGTCCTAAGGATGTATGCTGCCTCTACTGTAACCTGGAGAGCTAGATGCAAGGACTTTTGCTTTTTCACCAAAAAAAAAAAAAAAAAAAACTCGAAATGAGCTACCTGGATATCCATTAACAAGCTTTTCTTTTCAATCATTACTTTGGAAATTCTCTACTAAGATTTGTAAATTACTCACATGTAGGCTTGTTGATGGTATAGAAGGTTCTTCCTAACCCTGCTGCCTAGTTCTTTATACATAGAGCCCCCTACATTGCCATGACTAACATGAGAGGATTTTCTAGGGCAAGGCAAAAACTATATCAAGGCTTGAAAAAATCAAAAGGCTTTTAAATGGAATTATGTGCTAAATTGCAGTAGTGCTTATTAGTAACTAGCAAGAATATGAAACTTACAATCTGTACAATCTGCATTTTCTGCAAGGATAATATTGGCTTTAACAAAGAAATACATTGAGTTTTGAGAAGTTTGGTTCTTTTTTTTTTGAGACGGAGTCTCGTTCTGTCGCCCAGGCTAGAGTGCAGTGGCCAGATCTCAGCTTACTGCAAAGCTCCGCCTCCCGGGTTCACGCCATTCTCCTGCCTCAGCCTCCCGAGTAGCTGGGACTACAGGCGCCCGCCACGTCGCCCGGCAAGTTTTTTGTATTTTTTAGTAGAGACGGGGTTTCATCGTGTTAGCCAGGATGGTCTCGATCTCCTGACCTCGTGATCCGCCCGTCTCGGCCTCCCAAAGTGCTGGGATTACAGGCTTGAGCCACCGTGCCCGGCCGAGAAGTTTGGTTCTTAAAAGCAGTTCTTTGTTGCCCATAATAGGAATATGCCCATAGTAGGAATATGGAGGCATTAAATAACCTATACTTTTTTCCTTCTCCCTGTTATGCAAGTTTTTTAAAATAATAGAACTGGGAGAAAAAAAGGATGTCTAGAGGTACAAGAAGGTATACATGGAGGCAATTGCAAGAGGCTGAGAGTTAAATTTAAGAACTTAACCAAGAAGAGAGCCTTTTCTTAAACTCTCGTCTCCTTTTCCCAATGTTTCCCAAGCGTTTCTCCCATTGAGATGGTGAAACTTCCAGGTATCAGCATCCGCTGGTACATCCATTGCCTGCCCAGTGCGACAACTGCCACAAGACTCTCATTAACTGTACTTCTTGCCTTATGCCAGTCACATGCCTTGGACACTTGACAAATGTCTAAACAGATTTGGCCAAATAGGGTGCTGATCACTTTCCTCAGTGGAAAAAGGGACCTTTTCTAATCAATGACTCAAAGTGGCCATGTATCTGAGATCAATGTGTTTCAGGAGGATTCCAATCATAGCTCAATAGTACCGCTGAGGGTGGGAAAAGGAAATTTGGTATTTGGAAGCTCAATTCCCTCAACAATGAGGTTCCATTTGCATCAACTGGGGTGAAGCTAGCATAGAATACATTGTGGAATCTGGTCGTATCCTCGGTGCCCTCGAGAAGGCTGAGGCACCATTGAACAATGAGCAGAATGGGTCATCCTTACCTCCTCTTCTAACAACCCCTATGTTGGTCACAGCTGATTCTCTCCTCTATCTGCTTAGGAGTCTCAGCCAATATCATCTTTGGTATAATGAAGGAACTGGTGACCACACAGTTCACATCAAGAAAGTACTAAACAAGAGGTAAAGGCATCTGCCTACTCTCTTGGTATATTGAAAAAGGGCTGTCCTCATTGGAGTGAAAAGAATAGATGGGTGTTTTGTTTTTTTTTTTTTTTTTTTTTCTGAAAACATATATGTCCTGTTCAAAGTTTACAAATTGTCAATCCAAGTGATAAGTTTATTTCCATGTAAGTAGCTTAGCCAGTCTTAATCTTGAGAGTCTGGTCAACTCTTTTGGGTTCTAAAAATCTTAATTGAGGTAGACACTGAGAATTGCATCCTACACTGTGCTGAGCAATAGATGTAGGTACCCTACCAAGACCCCCATCCCGCCACCTTCATCTCGGTGCACACCTTTGAATTGGCTTATACAGACCTATGACCTGAGAAACAGAGCAGGAAGTATATATCCTGGGGTGTCTATCTTCCTTTCCTCAATGCAGAGGTTATAAACTCGAATGCCTCTGAAGCCAGGCATGGGGTTTAGATCAGGGCAAAGCACCTGGGCAGCCTGTGGTGAGCTGAGCAGGTCAGGACCTAGTGAAAAAAATTGCTTCTCATTTCAGTTGCTTTTGCTGTATGTGAATTCAGACCCAGTGTTGTATCATTCCCTTAAATATCTGGATTTTCATGTGAAATGTCTAGGTTTATAAACCCACAAATCAAAAGCTGTAGAAAGCTTTTTATACAAAGTGAATATATTATATAACTAACATGAAGTTCTACAACATGTAAAGCTAATCTACAGTAGGGAACAGGGTAGGAAGGTGCGAAGTCCAAACTAATGGTTCCCTTTGAGATGAAAGGGCGGGGGGGCGGGGGGCGTTGATTAGAAAAGGTCTTCAGGGACTCTTCTGGAATAGAGGTAATCTTGTGGTGGGGATTGGGTTACTGGTATATGCATTTACCAAAACCCATTGAATGGCACACTGTAGATCTGTGCACTTCATGTGATTCTTAAAAGTAACAAATATTGAACTTGAGCTTAAATGTTGAATAACAAGTATTTAGGGGCAAGAGCTGATGCCAATAACTCATTTAGAAATTTATCAAAAATAAAATTTTTGGATACGTACACAGCAAAGCAAATGTTTAAAATATGTAAACTGTGGCAATTAAATGGTAGATGACTAGAAAGTTATTTCAGCTTTTCTATGATTTCCCTTTAACGTTAGAGGAAACAAATAGCAACCAAAGAAAGTGCTTGGAAGTCAAAGCTTAATAGCTTATCACTTTAGCATTTATTCACTTGTAGAGAAAAGCATGATGCAAGGAATTTCTTAGTTCCTCTTTTCGAACTGATTGTATCAATCCATAAATCACTACTGCACTGCTGAAATAAGGAGTTGCAGTTTGTGTAGAGATAGATTATAATCAATCACCATAGACATTATGGGTAAAAGTAAAATGAAAATAGAAGCCACTTAATTAGTAAGTACTCTACCAAACATTGTCTTTTAATTCGCACAACAGACCTCCTAGGTGGCTACTCTCAAACTCCACTTTACTCATGTGGAAACGTAAGCTTAAGTAATTTAAGTCTTAAGTAAATTAAGAAACATGAATCAAGCTAAAAATCAGTCTGTAGGATTCATTTACTGGGGAAGTCTGGAGCCAGGTGTAATCTTGCCTTGCTATGAAATTGTTTATCAAGTAATTTTTGCTCAGAAAACTCTTTGTAACTTATCACAATATTCTGTGAACTCAGTTTCAAACTATTGTGGTGGGCTATCATAAAATAGAAGTGTTAATCTATAGGTGCCTTATAGCTGGAATATGGGAAATTCCTGTAGCTTTTACATTAATGTAACATCACTTTTCTGTAAATTTAGCAAATATAACCATGCTAACTTGTAGTGACAGGAAAACCTTGGCACAAAGCAAATAGAGCTGCATACTTTCCCGTGGAAATCAGTACATACCATGATAAAGGAAATTCTAAGTTGCCAAGAAAGCGGAGCAGCACAGTGACCTGGAGGTGGAAGCCAGGGGCCAGCAGGTGTGGCCGGGACTGCGCCTAAGCCAGGGCAGTGGGACCAGACCCAGGCCAGGGGCTTGGCTTGCCGAGGGGCCTCTCTCTGTTGCTGTGGTTCTACCCAAGCTTCTAGATCTTAACAGGGCCTCTGCCTGTGGGCTTTTTCCCTCTACTGTTCTTGATAGTGTTAGAAACTAGTCTACCTGCAAAAGTGAATTGTGTGAGAGGGACAGTTGAACCTCTGGGGACCTGCTGGTTTTTACATGAAATGTCTAGGTTTATAAACCCACAAAGCAAAAGTTGTAGAAAGAAGCTTTTTATACAAAATGAATTTATTATATAACATGAAAGTTCTACAATATGTAAAGCAATCTATACATTTTTCATTGTATGTTTATGGGGAACGATGTGATGTTTTGATCTACATATACATTGCAGAAAGATGCAAGCTAACTAGTATCACCTCATTTTTGCAACAAATGTTAAATTTATGAATAATCTTGAAATATACAGTATGTTAACTGGTCATTTATGTAGTGCAGTAGACTAATAAGAGTTGTCCCTCCCACCTAATGGAAACTTTGTTCCTCTTAACATCTTCCCCACCCCAACCCTCCGCATTCCCATCCCCCCGGGTCTGGGGACCTGTCCCCCAACCGCTGGCAGGGAGCGACGTCCGTGGGGCCTCCAGAGGGCCTGAGAGAGCCACAGAGCAAGTGGAGGAGGAGGAGGCAGGTCCAAGACAGCTCATCCCCAAGTTCATGTTCAGTCCTAATTAAATGGTACCATTGGGGCTTCTGAAATGCCCACTGCATAATTCCATATTCGTGGTAAGGGCTGGGGCTGGGAAACACAAGATGAAGGGTCTCTGGTTCTGTAGCATGTACTGGGACTGAGTAGTTGGATGTTAATCCAAGAACAGGAAACAGGCTTCTAGGCAGAGCCAGGGCCCACCCCCACCACCCACACAGCCAAGATTAGACCGAGCCCAAAGCTCAGCTGCAGAAGAAGAGATGAACCTGTATCAGCCTCTGGGCCAGGTGGGAAGGAGGAACAATGGGAAGGGCCAGCCTGGCTCGGGGGTTCCAAGGCCTGAGGTTCCTGGACCCTCCCCTATGCCCACACTCCATGTCAGCTGACCAACTCTCCCTGTGGCTACAAAGGCCAAGTCCCTCCTCAGGCCAGAAGAACCCTGAAGCTCCCCACTGGCTACATCTAGTGCTCCTCCCAAAGAGATGGCCTCTTCTCTGGTAGAGCAGACCCAGGGTCTTTAATTCTCACTCTGGGAATCATTTGGCCTTAATATGCAACTGGGCTCAGAGGCTAGGGTCTCCTGAAAGATTTGCTGTGGGCCTTCCTGGAACACAACTCTTACCTGCCTTGGCTGTGAGTCAGGACAGGAGTCTCCTCTGACTTCACAACAGAAGCCAGGGAGCTTTCATCACGCAGCCTGCATTGCTGATGCAGTGGTCAAGTTCCCACCCTGTGGGCCAGAAGCAGGTGAGACAAGGGAACCAAAGTTGGTCTCAGCAAAAATTGGCCAGTGTATGCCCACAGGTGCCAGGGCAGTGCACAAAGATGCTTTATCAGTGGGGCTGGAATTAGATAAGCTTGTCGACTTGACACTTTGAGATACAGAATCTAACACTCTGGCAAGGACACCATAGGATGATGTGAACTCACTGCCAGGTGTCACCTAGAAGCCTGGGGAAGCCCATTCTGAGCAAAGTTGAAGTGCCAGAGTCCCTGTGGCAGACAGCAGAGAAAAAGATGGTACTCAGGACAGTGGGCATGCCAGGGTTGGGTGTATAGTGTGAGTTCAGAAGACAAGTAGGAGATTACACAATGGCCTGGAGGACATGTGCTTCATAAAGACCACCAGCAATGCACCAGTGAGGGGCACAGTATCACCGAGAAGTGCAATGGCAGCTCCTGTGTAGACCAAGGCTGACAGTAGAAGAGTCCATGGAATTTGTCCTGCTGTTAGCAATGGGGACTGTTCCATATGCTACTCCCATCTAAGCAACAGAGGTCTAGCTGTTGCTGCCTGACATCTCATGGTTAGCAAGGTGACTGCTGTAGCCAAGGAGCCATGAAGTGGGAAGAACAAAGATAACTATTAGAAAAGGTCATACTAAGAAGTAGTACTTGGCTGACCTGTTTTGCCCCAAGGATGTAATCAAAAGAAAGCAAAGCAAAAAGGAAGAATTAGGAAGTCGAGAGAAATAAAATAGTCCTGATTTCTTACCCAATTCCTAGACCTAAGACAACTTTTAAGACCCAGAACCCATTGACTGAAGAAGTAACAGACTTCCAAAGAATCAGCAACACCAAAATCATATTCTGATTTTACTGGTTCTTTTCCAAAGAAACATGACCATTTATGGGTCTGTACCCCAAAGAAAGGGAAAACCCAGCCATTTCAAAGACTATTTAAACATGAGAGATGTGGAGATACCCAAAATTGCTACCATGATCATGACACTTGGTTAGATGGAAGCATTTGGCAACCAGTTCCCAAGTGGTCACTTGGATAAGGTCCAGCTTCCACTGGGTCTATTGCATCTTTAGACACAACTGGTGGTTCCTTCCCTAGTCCCTGTAAAATATGACTGAGGATGACATCCTTGAGTCAGAGACCTTCACATTGGGTCCTTGGCCTGTAGAAAGAGCTGTCATCGCAGTCAAGGTCAAGTAGAAGCTGCTTTAAACTGCCCCCTTTTTCAACAGGATAACAAATCAAAAACTAGATTGCATGCTGGGGCGACAGCAAAGATTCATACCACTCTTGAGGGTGATAAAGGATGTGTGAGTGTGGCTATCTTTCCCACGTCTCCATTTCTGCTACCTGTCTTTCCTCTACAGAAACTGGAAAGAGCCTGCAAAGGGACTGTGGGCCACCATGAGCTCAAAGTAGAAATGATCCTAGCTGCTGTGCCAGACATAGCATTGTTGCTAACAGATTGGTGCTGTGCAGTATTGGGTACATGGTATGCACATGCTGACTCGGCAAATGCGCTACTTGAAATCTCAGTGTGGGGGTAAACAGAATTGCTTGTATTCACATAGAACATTCAACAGTATGCATTGTTTTGTTCCAAGACTGTATAAGCGCCCCTGCTGTATCATAGTTCAAGAAGACTGAACTGAGAATCCTATAGAATGTCACACTAGTCCATTACTTTAACAACATCGTGCTGATTGTGAAAGATGAACAAGAGGGGGGTCAGCATGGGGGAGGCCTTGGCATAAAAAACAGACCTCAGAGGGTGGGGAAGAAACTCTACAAGAATTCTAAGAACCTGTTGTTGCCCTTGGCCTCTTTATTGATCAGAGGTTGCTAATTGCTGGAACAAGCAATCACCAAGTCTTAGGTACACTGAAAGGGGAAGAGGAATCCGTGGCATTTTAAATCTATTACCACAAAGAATTGCAATGCCAGATTAGTCTCTAGATTTCCAGGAGGCATTACTCCAAAGCTAGATGTACTGTTCCAGCCCAGATCCTGGGTGACACACAAGTCTTCTGGCTTTGTGTGTGAGGCTGCAAGCAGGAAATGGCTCTGCAGCAGTCCAGGCTGGCCCTGACATTCAGACCATACAATAAAGTAGACTAAGTTGGTAGAGATGTCAATGGTGGGAAAAAGGGTACATTTGTAAAGTTTGTGGTAAATCCCCATGGGAAAAATCACACTGCAGATCCACAGGGTTCTAGACTAAGGCATATCTGTTTCTAGCACCACACAGAGCTGTCCTGACAAAGCAAAGTAATGGCCTGCCATACTCAGAACTGAGACTGGGTAACTTAGGAAAGAGGTTTAAGAAACTTGCAATCATGGCAGAAGGTGAAGGACATGGAACTGAACTACTAGCTCAGAGGTGATGCTCCGGGTGGGTGGTGTCAGCCAGGATGTAGAATGCATGCTAAGCTTTAAGAACTCTTTATGGCCTTCTACCCCAGTAGAAAGAGCACATGGGTCTGGAAACCAACAGGTAGTAATAGGTGTAGCCCAACTTATCGTCATTCCCTATGACTCATGGGAAACTTTGTGCTTACCTTCTCTAACTCTGATCTGCAGGATTGGAGATCCCAGTCCCAATGGGAGGGTGTATTCTTGGCAAGGGATAGAGCAAGAGTCCCATTGAAGTATAAGCTATGACAACAGCCCAGGTACTTTGGACTTCTGTATCCAGGGACCATCAGGCAAGAATAGGTATCACTAGGATGATGGGAGGTGACTGCTCTGATGATCAGGTACAGGTAGGTAGAGCTGCCATTATAAGGAGGAAAGGGAGGGAAGCATGTGTTTCTCAGGGGATCTACCTGGAGACTTTTTTGTATCACCCATCCCACTTATGCTGGTGAGTGGACAAGTACAATAACCCAGCCTGAGAAAGGTATGACTACCAGAGGTTCACACCTCTCAAAGGTCAGGGTGAGCTCATAAGCTCATACCACCTAAGCCAGTAAGTCCAGTAGAAGCTGTGGCTGAGGGTCAGGGGAAACTCAGAGAAAGTGGAGGAGGGAGACTGTGGGTACCAGTGTGGTTTTGAGACCAATTGCTGTGACATGGGCTGTAGCATGGCCCGCTAGAGCCCATGAAAAGCTGATTCCCCCATAGCTGAGACCGTGGAGGTGCCACTCTGCCCTTGATTTGACTTGCATCACACTGTGGCCAACCTGATTCAGATTTCCTGGAAGAACTTCTACTGATGGTATATAAGAACTCTGGGAATGTTTCTCTGTCTTCTTTGGAAGAATATCTGTATACTTAGAGGTCTAAAGGTCCCTGGCTCCTCTTCAGTAGACAAATGTCTATCCTACCCACTCTGCAGAAAGAATGCTATCTATTAGTTTTTCACACCGCTATAAAGAATTGCCTGAGACCGGGTAACTTACTAAGGAAAGAGGTTTAATTGACTCACAGTTCAGCATGGCTGGGGGGAAGCCTCAGGAAACTTACAATCATGCAGAAGGTGAAGGGGAAGTGAGGCACCTTCTTCACAAGGCAGCATGAAGGAGCAATGCCCAGTGAAGGGAGGGGGGAAGATCCCCTTATAAAACCATCAGATGTCTTGAACTTGCTATCACAAGAACAGCATGGGGAAAAACCACCTCCATGACTGAATTACCTTTACCTGATCTCTCCCTAGACACATGGGGATTATGGGGATTACGATTCAGGGTGAGATTTTGGGTGGGGACACAGCCAAACCATATCACTGTCCCATAAAATGATTCTTACCTTTCCATGAATGTACCTTTTCTGACCCTCACCAAGAACATATATCCTTCCAAAAGCTGGGTAACTTACGGCTCTGTAAATGGATGGATGTCATCGAAAGTTTAAGTACTTAGAGCAAAAGCCAAAGAGAACCCTTTTCCAGACGGAGTTGCTTTCCCTAGGCATGCGGGAATTTGGAATCTGGAATGAGATGCTTTTTTATGGCATGTATGCATCTTTTCCTGGGCAGATCTTTGAGAGGAGTCAAATGTGAAAGCTATTGTGATTAGATTAGAGGAATGTGTTCCCACGATTACCTTATCCAATGAAGTCAGGATTCTTCTAGGTTAACTTCATTTTTCTGTATTTCACTAGCACTACTCACAGTAGCAGAGCCCATGGAGAAGGACAAGTGCCTCGGAACATACATGCAGCTCTTACAATGGAGAGAAAGTCCTCACTGATTCTTCAAAAGACTTTTGTGGGAGGAGGTCTTCACTGACTCCACTGATGCCAGTGCAGGGTGAAGGCTTCTTCCTGATACTTGCACCACCAGATCTCTGTCCTGGGATGGTCCCACATACCCAGCTTCACTGGACACAGACCAGAGGGGACTCCAGAAGGCGCCAAAAATAAAGGAGGACTCTCAGAGTCATAAGCCTTCAGGCAGAGAAGGGTCCATAGAAATTCATGCTGAGATGCTGGCATGATAGTGCTCAGAAGAAAGGAAGCTGAAACCTTGGCCTGAATACTCCTATTCCAAGTAGGCAATGAGACTCTACCCCACATCTTGCTATTCTATGTTCTCCTATCTCTGGCTGAGACATCTCTCCTGAAGCTAGTCTCGATATGGCACCTAATGACCACACCATGAGCTCTCCAGCATCCACACCAGGGAGTGTTGCCTGTTTTGGTGCTAAACTGATGGCTGCAGGTATGGGGCACATCAACTGGTCACTGTGGGAAGCAAGGCTAAGACATCCCTTTTGAAGGGAAGGCTTCCTGAGCAGTTGCTTGCTTCTGACATGGACTTGTTCCACTTATGAGACTTCACAGGATGTCTTATTTATGGTGGCACAGCATGTTGGTCACAATTTGAACACCTAGGATCTTTTGACCATCTGTCTTGGGTGACAAACTGGCCTGTTGCTTGTTGCCCTTCTGTGTTCAGACCTGGTTGAAACATCATACCATGAAATGAGATCTGGGTTTCCAGGAAAATGCTGAAGGGGCTAGAGTGTAGGGTGCAGCTCTTCACAGGATAAGCCTTGACCTGTGAGGAGAGGAAGCTGAGGGTCCAGGCTGATGCACTCTTGTTTCTCTTCCATGGATGACTCAAAAGTGCAATTACTCATTGTGACCCTTCTAGGCCCAGTGAATGCACCCATTGAGCAATGTGGATGTCTAATTTACACCTCCTCAAGACAGGGTAGCCAGAGTGGGACTGCATCACATTGCTTTTCACCTTTCTTTACATAATTTGCCTCCTTATCCTCACCAACTTCACCCTCCTAGTTGGGCCCAGAACACAAGGCAGATGACAGGAACTCCAGAGCACAAATTGCCCTATGAGAGCCCTGCACTGGGCAGAGAAGGCCAGGCCCTAGTACCCACCACACTCAGTTGTCAGCAGGGCCTGCCCAGGAAGAATAGATCCCCAACTCAGAGGCTGAGAAGAACTCTGAAGATGCTAAGAGCTAGAGGCTGTCAGACAACCGTTCACCTAGAAGATGAACACATACCTTAAAGGGTGATCCAAGGTGTACACCTCCGTGGCTGCCACAGCCAATCACTTTGTGCCACATGGGTCCATCTCTCCACATGTGCAGAGCATCAGTTTTTGCAGCCACTGGTTGGCCTTTCTTCTGGAGGGTGCTGGGGGTGGTGAGGGTGGTGGAACCTTAGCATTTAGGAAGGACGATGGAGGAGGAGGAAGGTGAGTGATCACCTCTTGTGGCCCAAGATCAGCTTCTGCAACCAGCTATAGTTAATTCCTCCAAACTCACTTTTCTGACACCTGTATTGCTCTCCATGGCTTACCTAGACCCTCATTCTTGAGAGGCCTAAGCCCCCACTGCCTTCCTCTCTCAGGCTGGTGTTGCTGTACGCCATTCATTCACAGCCAAACAAGGAAGAACAAAGATGTGTCCCAGAGGGCCACTTGAGTTCACAGGATCTCCACTCTTCCAACTTGTGTCACAGCAAAAACTTTGACAGGTCCAATGCCCCTACCAAGGTGGTGACCCCTTTTCTTGCCTGGCGGTCCTAGACACTCTGAGCCCCAAAGTACCCAAGCAGCAGCCATGGCTTGAGGTCCCATGGGACCCTTGCCAGTTTCCCTGGCAAGCATGTGCTGCTTTTGAGGGACTCTAACCCTGCAGAGCCAAGAGCTGCAAGAATAGGAAGCATGTGATCCCTCGGGGGTCATTGGAAGTTACAGCAAGCAGGGCCTCTGTTTTCACCTGTTGACCCCCAGATCCATTAGCCCTCTCTTGAGGGGTGCAGCCCCCCAAAGCCATCTGTTTCAGTTCCTATTCTGCATCCAGGAGGATGGCACAATCTTTGCCTAAGGATTGATCTGAGCTGGTGCCTTAGCTGCACCTCCAGGAGGCTGTTATGCTCTGAAGCCAACAGTGTCCAGATGGTGCAACATGTGATGCCACCTGCCGGTCCCAGAGTCTCCTGCACATCCCTCACTACGAGGTGACTCTGCTAATACGACATTAGCCCATGCTATGGGTCAGGCCATTCAGTAACTCCCTCCACAAAAGCAGTTCTTGGTTGGATGTTCTGATGATAGGAAAGGCACATCTATGCCCAGTATGTGTGTCCATTAACATAAGAACAAATTGCTGTCCCCTCAAAAGAATCCAACTGAGTATATGTGATGCGAGGCAGCCAGCTCATCTCCTTGAGGCATGGTGCAATAGCAGGGGCTCAAGACTAGGTCCACCCTGCCGGTCACAGAGGCTGTAGGAGTTGAGTGAACCATGCTTTTGGACCTGTGTGCAGCCTCTGTCATGGACACCACTGCCTCTCTGTGTCCACTGTGCCAGTCCTCGGGTGACTGGTAAAGGCCAACTAAAATGTCTAACAGGTTAACAGAACATAACCATTTATGTTAAACGGGTGAACATAAAATTCACCCAATTAAAATATATAACTCGGGTATTTAGTCTATTCACGAGGCAGTTAAACCATCACCACTACCTGATTTTAGAACCCTGTACCCACTGGCATCCTTTACTCCTCTGCACCAGCTCTAGGTGGGCACTGCTCTACTTCAGTGCCTGTGGAGCTGCCAATTCTGGATAGTCCATGTAAATACAATCTTACCACATGTGGTCTTTGTCTTGGTTCTTTTGCTCAGCATGTATCATCAAGTTTCACCCATGCTATAGCATTGGCTTCCTGTGGCCTCCGTGTTGTCGGTAAGCATGAAGGTGACCACCCCAGCTCTATCCCACCACATAGTCTATGTTTGGATTTGATGGTGGCTTTTGAACAAGAAGTACTTTTTTTCCATGTCTCGTGGCAGAATCACAAAAGACCTGCAGAGCTGGCTTCCTTCTCAGTTGGAAGCCTCTCCCAAAATAAATCAAAGTGAGTCTGTGACCTCGGCAGACTTCAGGCATCCTCCAATGACAAGGTGTCACCATGGCAGAACCTGGATTTGTTACTCAAAGGCAAAAAGTGGCAATTATTCTTCCATTGCCCACTGATGTCCGGAGATGGAAAAGCCACAGGCTTTTGGAACTCGTAACTAAAGGTCTTTTTGTAGCACAGGCCAAAGAAATCCGTTTTAGGTCCTAAACAGCACTACGCATGCCCGGGAACGTCCAGATGCTCTATGCAGTGTCCTCAGTGAACACTGACTTGCAGTTCAGGTTCTGTGTGCTCTGCCCAGTCGCTTGTGCTGTTGGGCATCTGATTCAGGCAGGTGTAGGCAAGAGGTCCAGTGGTGTCCCCAGCTGTGAAAACTGTTTGTTTTGCAATCAAGCACGGATGGTTTTGTGAGGCTAGAAGCAGCTCCTCTGATCCCAACCAAGTCTGGGCCAGAGGTTCCATTATAAGAAGCAATCATTGCCCTGGATGTTGGTAACAAAAAGGCCATGAGGTAAAGGCTGCCAGGTGAGCCAGCTGACTGCAGCTGCAGCAGTGTGTAGCAGGTCTACTGTGCTAAGCATAAAAGTCAGGGGTGCCACTTCTCCAGGTAAGAATCAAGGGAATGGCTCTGCTGGCTTCCAAAACAAATGGATTCTCCACCAATGGAGAATCCACAGCCTTTAGCTGCTTCTGGACCACATTTCTCACCCAAGTCAAATGGTGTAAGTGGTCCTATCTCCGAAGAAGGCCCGTCACCTGCTGGTGCCATGACTCTGAAGGGCAACCACGCTCCCTGGAGAGAGAAGGCACTGCTGTCAATGAAATGTATCATGGCTCATCTGAGAGCTGGCCCCTCTCAAGGGGCAAAGTCCTTAAGTGATCCTCCCACCGAACGCCCTCCACCCAATAGCAGAGCTCTGTGACTGCTGCTGAAATAATCCAGATCTGACCGCTGACTGAAGGTGAAGTCAGTGGGGCAGCCTGGTCTGGAGGGAAGGTTCTCCCTTAGAATTTTGGACTTTAAGAGGTTAAGACCCCTCGAGTTCACATAGACTTGACCCTCTGCGTTGTTCCCTTCTCTTTGCCTGCCTCACATGTGCTGTAGGTGCTCAAAAGACAAGGAGGGCATCTGGTCTGGTGGTCTGATCTCTTTTAGCCTGGTTGTCTTTTCCTGTACGGCCTTCAACTTGGTGAAATCATCCATGATAAACGTTTAAGAGAAAGTCACAAAGACAAACTGGCAATTTTTCTTCAATCCCATCCCACTTGCTTTCAGTTTCTGATGGGTTCCTTTGTACAGATGTGGGTGTGGGGGAAAAAAATGTATCCTTTGTAATGTAGAAGATGAAATGATATACCATTTACTTGAAATCAGTGTTTCCTTTAAGTGTGTCTGAAGTTATAGCCTATAACTATTGTATCAGGAATAAGTACCACTTATTTCCTATACATAATTAATCAATAGAAACATAATGTAAAGCTATTAAAATGTCCCCAGTATTCTGACCTTTCCTTCAGCCCCCAGTAGAATAGAAGCCATGATTTGGAAGATGCTGGAAGCACTAGCTCCTGGTTACAGCAGGACATGTCCTGCTTCTACTTCTGTGTCCTTCACCCCCTCATGTCTCTAGTCTCCAGTGACACTTGAGGGATGGGGTGTCACTGGACAGTGCCGTAAGGGCTTGCCCACTGCAGACCCATCTCAGTCCCAGTCACTCCCCTCCTAGGGAAAAGGTGCCAGATCCTCATGAGGATGCTGTTTGGGGCATGGAAAGAGTATCTCTTAGCCTTCATTAGATCCTAGGGAGACAGAACACTGACTTCCTCTGTAGGAAGTTAGAGGCATCTTCTATCTGGAGTGCCACTGATTCTTTCCCAGCCCTTAAGGCACTGAACTCGAGAGGGCAGTAGGGCAATGGAGGGTAGGGTGCAGTAGAAGTCTGACTCCTAGCATTGCAGCAGTGGAGCTGGCCTGGGAGTGGTGGCCCAGCTGACCATTCAGTCTTGCTATGCTGCTCATCTGGTTGGGGTCCAGTCTTCATGGTACTCCAGAAACCTGGAGAACCTAGAAGGGCTGCAGACCTGTTCTCTCAGTGCTCTGCTGCTGGTGAGTGTTGAAGGAAACAATTGTTATCTTAGTTACTTGCTGAGGAATCTAGTTTAAGATCAGGGGAAGGTTCTTAGGCTGTGGCTAGGAAATGAATGTAAATCCCTGTGTCTTGGTTCCAAGCTGGATACTGCAGACAAAGCCCATGTGGAATTCCTTGGCTGGTATGTGGAGGTGAAAGAGGATAGATCCTAGATCAACTTGCATAAGTGGAACTATCATGGGGTGAGTGCAGCATACAGCAGATCTCTTGAAAGTTGTCCTCTATGAGAAAATAGAGCCCAGGTGAGTTTTGTTCACATCAAAATTGATTCTTATAAATACTGAGGCATCCTAGAAAACTCTTTCAAGAAGCTGTTCTTATCTTGCTGATATCTCCTGGATGTTTTTGGAGGATAAAGTTTCTTGATCTCTTATTGCTTTTTTATTTAACCTTTTTGTTTTATTGACAAATCCTGGCTTGGAACTCTTGAGTTCTCCTTGAGTCTACATGGTTCTTCTCCTGCTTTATTTTCTCCAAAACCATGAAGCCAGACAGCACCCAAGGGCTTCAAAGAGTATCTTTGAAGGGTTGCTTAGTGTCCGAATTCATACCACATCACAGTGGGCTTTTCCACCAAGGGCTGTGATGTCTTCAACCCCAGATGCTACTTCTGCATGTTTTCCTGTGACTTCTCCAGCTGCAGTCTCATCCTGCTGGTGCTTCTCATTCCTCCTCCCCAGGCATTTTCTACTCTTCCTTACTTTTTCCTGGGTTTCTTCTCTGGGTGCTGCTGCTTTATCTCTTTTGCTGACTTTCTTTCCACCATGCTCCTTTAAATGGTCATGTTTATGGGATTCTAGATTTTCTTCCCAGGATTCACAGCCTGCCTGGGTATAATATCTATCCCACCATTTTCCAATTTGTTGTACACCCCCAGCCCAACTGTGTACTGAGTTCCAGACCCATGTATGCATCTGCATATTTGAATGTTTCCAGTTCCTTCCAACCCAATGTGCCCTAAATGAATTGCATGTTCTTTCTCCCTTTATCCTCTCTCTCTCTCTCTCTCTCTCTCTCTCTCTCTCTCTCCAGTGGTGCCCTGCACCCAGATGATCAAACTGGAAATCCTCTACTTGACTCCTCACTAACCCATCATTCAAAAAAAAAAAATCTAACCCATCACCAAATCTGGATTATTCTAATTATAAACCTCTTGAATTTAACTATATTCATTCAGCTCTACTGCTTAAATCCAGGTTCAAACCAACTTCACCCATTCTCCCTGTGCTCACTACAGCAGTGCCCTAACTTAATTCCCACCTTCTAGGCTTCCTTCCTTCTAACCCTTGATTCTCCCTGTATGAGTTCTGGTCATAGCTATGTTCCATTTCAGTTCACCTTGTACGTACCTGCCCTGTTTCTGATCCTGTCAAAGTACAGGGAAGAATACAGAATTTTTAATTGCCCGAGTTCAAATCTTACCTCTGTCTTACTAAATAAGACCTTGGACATGTAGTTAGTACTTCTGTATCTGCTTCATTATCTTAAAACTGATAACCCTCACAATAAAAACCCTAGGAAGTCAATCCATTTACATGTAACTCTTAGCTTCCTATGCTGCTGCTTTGGAAATATTCAAAATATTGACTAGATCTTGAAAAAACTTGCTTCCATGAAAGTAGACAGAAATTTCCTAAGCTTAGCTTCTGAACATTTGACAGAAGACTTGATATTTCTCCTGCCCCCTCCCCCTGCCAGTTTTCAAGGAAAGGTCCCTTTTTGGTTCCTTTCTGATAACCAGAACTTCTTTCTCTTTTCTAAAAAAATTACCACCCCTATTGGGGTAACTACAGACTCATATGCAGGTATAGGAAATATGAAGAGATCACATATACCCTTTACCTAGTTTCCCCCAATGGTAGCATCGTGTGAAATTATAGTGCAATACCACAACCCAAAATATAGACATTGATTCAGTTGAGATATAAAACAACTCATCACAAGACCCCACGCTTATCCCTTCACTGCCACACCTACTTCTACCGTACGCCTCCCTCAACCCCTGACAACCACTCGTCTGTTCTACATTTCTATAACTTTAATTGCAAAAATGTTACACATCTTATGATTCCACTTATGTAACATTTTGGGATTGGCTTTTTTCAGTCAGCATAAACCTCTGGGGATATATCAAGTTGTTGTATTTGCTGAGAGCATATCTTATATATTAATGCAGGAAAAGTAACAATGTAAAGTAACGGGTATGCTAGCTTAAGTTAATCATCTCACAATGTATATGCATATCGAAACATCACAGGTATACACCTTTAAATATATGCAATTTTAATTTGGCAATTGTATTTCAAAGCTGGAACAAAAAAGGTAGACAAGACATGAGACAGATGGCAAGTAAGTACACAATTTTCAAGACCATTAGTCCTCAGGATAATGGAAACTGAAACCACAATGATTTCACTATATACCTATGAGAATGGCTAAAATGAAAAATAGTGACCACAGACAATGCTGGTAACGATGTAGAGGAACTTGATCACTCATACATTGCTGTGGGTGGAGAGGTAAAATAATTATCTTTTCATGTGTTACTCCTGCCAGTTGAAGAATCATGTAGGGACAGAAAGTGGGTTGGAGTCATCTACAATCTTGGGGGCAGGAGTGGAAATGGGAAGATGGTGGTCAAAGGGTACAAAGCCTCTATTAGCAAGAGAAATAAGCTTTTCTTTGGGATATATTGTACAATTTGGTGAATAGAGTACGTTTCAAAACTGATAAGTAAATTTCAAATGTTCTCAAAGTATTTGAGGTGATAATGTTAAACTTGATTTAATTGATTGTACTTTGTAAATAATGACATCACTTTGTACCCTATAAATATAACTTGTCAACTTATAATTTTTAAGATGTTTCTAAAAGTAAAATTCTGCGTGTACTTTTTCCCCCCAGTATGACTCTTTGGCCACATTTGTTCCACCCTTTACTGAGCAGGCATGTTTCTTCTACATTGAAGGTGTACAGGAGTCCTCCCGACCCTCAGTCAAGCCCTCTTTAGGGATCTGTTTTCTCCATCGAGTCCTTTCAACTTCCTCTCCCTCCACTCATGACATGCTCAAGTATCCACTCCCAGTCTCCTACTCCCATTAGGCCAGGTCACAGGGCTGAAGAAACCATGGAAACAAGCAGTTTGTTTTGGCTACCCAGTGCCCTCACTGGGGCAAGCACACTTGAACCTCCAGTAAAACCCCCACCACAACTCTTGACTTCAGCCACAGCTGTGCTGGACAGTCCCCCCGCCCCCCGCACCCACCCCGTGAGCCTTAGACCTTCAACAGGCTTGCAGCTTTCAGCTTTGCCTCAAGGCTTTCTCCAGTGCCTAGAAACTACTGGGCTTTCTAGGCTAGAAAAGTGGGAGCATTAATGCTTTTGGGGCAGCACTCAGATAGAAACGAACCAGTAGGCTCCTGACTTCTGAATTTGGCTTCTGATCCCAGGTGGAATCTGAAGGACCTGAGGTTCTGTTGATGGCAGTGGTGATAGCTGTGATGCTACCTTACTGTGACTCTTCCTACTTCCCTTTTTTCTCCTCACCACTGCTTCCTTAGAATTATGAGATAGGGTCGGGTGCAGTGGCTTACGCCTGTAATCCCAACACTTTGGGAGGCTGAGGCGGGCGGGTCACAAGGTCAGGAGATGGAGATCAAGCCTGGCCAACATGGTGAAACCCTGTCTCTACTGAAAACACAAATTAGCTGGGCGTGGTGGTGCATGCCTGTAATCCCAGCTACTTGGGAGGCTGAGGCAGGGGAAGAATTTGAACCTGGGAGGCAGAGGTTGTAGTGAGCCAAGATCGCATCATTGCACTGCAGCCTGGGTGATAGGGTGAGACTCCGTCTTAATTTTATTTTTACTTTTTTTTTAAATCTGAGATATACTAACATCCAAGTGCTTTTATCCAAATCTATTTTTGTAAAAACTTGGCCAGCCCAAGGCAACATCGTGAGAGGAAACCAGATTTTAAATACCGAGACCTCTTTCCTGTTCCTTTCTCTGATATCCTGCTGGGAGTCCCCTTAGCTAGACACCAGAGGACACTGGAGCCTGTTGACAGGTACCAGAGAGGTCAGCCCCTGAGAAGACAGCAGGGAGGGGACACAGGGAGACTGAGCAAGAAGAGCCAATGGAAGGTGCCATCTCTGGTCCCTTTAAAACAAAACAAAACAAAACAAAACAAAACTCAGGCCAGATTACAGTGGCTTAGACCTGTAATCTCAGAACTTTGGGAGGCCAAGGCAGGTGGATCACGTGAGGTCAGGAGTTTGAGACCAGCCTGGCCAACGTGATAAAACCCTGTCTCTACTAAAAGCACACACACAAAAAAATTAACCAGGTGTGGCAGTACACACCTGTAGTCCCAGCTATTCAGGAGGCAGAAGTGGGAGAATTCCTTGAACCCAGGAGGTTGAGGCTGCAGTGAGCCAAAATTGTGCCACTGCACTCCAGCCTGGGCAACAGAGTGAGAGCCTGTCTCATAAAAACAACCTCAGACAACAACTTGCTTTCAACTGGACACTAATTGTATTCACAATTACTAATAATTAACTCTAACATCATATTATGTGCTTTCTAGTTATCTTACATACTCTAAGTTAGAGTCATCCTCCTTTCTGACTTTCTTTAGGTTAACTTTTACTTTATTTCCCCTCCAAACTCTAATGTCAAATCTTGTAGTTATGCTAGGGATTTCTATAACACTGACATCAAAAGCTAATATAAACTGAGACACTTACCTCTTCCTCAGAAAATGAGAGCACCGGTCCATGAGCCCTGGGAGCACAGGTTCTCAGGGCTTCTAGAAATGCCACTAGACTGTTGATCAGGGCTGCTAGACTCTGCTTTTACTCGGGAAACCTGGCTCCCTCCCTCTATCCCTAACTAGATCTCCTGTCCTCGGCCTCCTTCACCATAAGGGGTTGGCAAGCATGGCAGCCTTTGACCAGTGAGATCCAGAAAAAGGCCCCAGGATGGTCCTGCCAGAGGTCCCTTCAGACATAAGAGCTCTTCTCTCTCCTGTGAAGTCTTTGGTTGTCCTCTAAGAATCTTGAACTGAATATTCCCAGCTCTGGAAGCCATGGTGAAGCTTGGGTTATTTATTCAAAAACATATGTTGGGGCAGAGATGGCTGCACTCTGGACAGCCCTCACAACCTAGGGAGGAGGTCCCCATCACAGAAATCAGTGACAGGCAGGGGCTTCATGCAGGTGCAATAGGGAGAGTAGCTAAGTCCTAGAGGCAGAGTCTGGAGCCCAAGTGGGAAAGCCAGGCAGTGAAGCCTTTCCTGGAGCCCTTGACTGAATTCCTCCCCATTAATTTCTATTTTTAACCTGGTAATTCTGTTAGAGACAGCCAAGTCTTGTGTGGTTCTCTACTGAATGTAAGTTGTCATGTCAATTTCTACACTGGAAGGTACACAATACTCTTTAGTAGACATTCCATTTTGTCTGCATAATGAAGAAAATAGCTACCACGGCATTGCCCACTGAGTCAGGCCCTGTCCTCTGGGTGTTATTTAATTCGGTAGCTTTTTTGGTTTCTGAGGATTAAATGGTGATGGGTGTAGTCACTCATCTATCAGTAGATATCTTTGTAAAGCCTCAGCATGTAACTTTCTCAACCAAAAAAAAAACCCACATTATAGCAGATGTCCTATGGGACTGATGAGCAGAATTCTCGCCATAAAACCTGGCCTGAAATTCTCTAATGCTGGTTTTTAATCTGAAAAGTAAATGTGACGCCGTTGCCTCTAGGTATCCCCTTTAGTAACAAAACCAGGTCAGCTATTCCTGGGATGAGAGTTGATGATGGGGCCTCAGCAGGAACACAGGAGGCCATTAGGAACCTTCACTGTCCCCAGGAAACCTTCAGTTCAAAGTACTGACTGGGCACCAGCATTACAGTACTGCTGTAAAATTAAACGGTAACTACAGAATTTGAGGACTTGTTCATGGAATTTAAGTTCTAGTTAATTTCTTAGACAGAATATCTGTCTCTAATTCCTAGTGTTTCCATGTTTTGTCACTATACATGTGGGGACATGAGGACTATGGTCCCAGAAAACCGTGGGAGGTTTCATAGTTGGGAAGGTGGAAGCCTATTGTTAGAAACAAGGGCCTCAGGGTCACAAGGAAAACAAGCACTCAAAGGTTTTCTCAGCAAGGCAAATTTACTTCTGCAGAAGGGTGCTGCTCATACTTCTGGCCGCTGTGAGAGAACACTGAATAAAGGAGTGCGGAAGCAGTTTTTATCCCTAAAACAGTTAGTCCCTGCTTCTGTGTCCTGTCCCCATTCGCTGGAGTCATACCACACAATCTAAACTGACCCAACTGGCTACTGTTTAAAATTGAATGTGGCTAATTAGGCAGAAAGGGAGAGGCTGTCCATTATGGTATAAGGCGTGTTTGGGTATGTCAGGGTGCAGCAAAGCCAGGAAGAGCTGTTTCAGCAGAGGGGCAGTTTACAGAATGAGTAACCAGGAATAAGAGGACTCTTTCCAAATAAGGAAGAGATGTGAGTTAGATTGGGACCGGTGGGAGAAGTTGTTTACAGACCAGGTAGCCTAAGAGAAAGGGACAAGGAAGTTGATCTTGAGAACAAAGAACAAGGAAGTCAGAAATTAAACCTTTGAAGAGGAACTTACTGTATTTGGCACTATTATGATCTCTCTCTACTGAGGTGCACCATAAGCCATTGCTCCTACATTAGAAGAAGAAACAAGTTTGCTATTTAACTTGCTCAAAGCAACATGGCCAGTTGCCAATGGAGAAGGAATTGACTCCCAGGTCTTCCAATTAGGTTGAAAGACCTTCATCACATGGTGATGGGAATCAGTGGGATGGAGCTATAGCCCCAGACTTACTGTGAACCTTGTAACCTTGTGCTGGTCTCCTAAGTGATGTGGTACTGAGTTTTTCACATCTGCAAACGAGGATATATTCCAAAGGTTTTATAAGATATTGCCTCTGAGTGATGTAGTCAAGGTTGAACACAGGAGCTGAGAGTTGGCCATGTCCCGGGCTTTGTTAGAAGTGGGATTATTTGACACTGGCTGTGAAAATGCCACTCACCAGCAAACATGCTGCATTAGGACTCTCCAGAGAAATGGAACCTGTGTGTGTGTGTGTGTGTGTAGACTTATAAGAAATTGGCTCACATGACTACAGAGGCCAAGTTTCAGGATCTACAGGGTGAGGTTAAAACCTGGAGACCCAGGAGAGCTGCTATGGTTCTGGTCTAAAGGCCAGTAGGTTAGAGACTGTAGAGAACCAGTGTTCTAATTGTTCAATGGCAGGGAAAGAAGGCAATGACTCTGTCTGAAGGCAGGCAGGAAGAATCTTACTTCACAAAGGGTTGACCTTTTCTTTTTCCTACTCAGGTCTTCAACTGTGGTTGAAAGAAGCTTACCCACATTACAGAGGACACTCTGCTTTATTCATCCTACAGATTGAAACTGAATCTCATCCAAAAGTACCCTCACAAAAACACTTAGAGTAGTGCTTGAGCAAATATCTGAGCACCGATGGCCACCCAGTCAAGTAGATACATAAAACTTCACACATGCCAGCTGTCTTTAAAAAGTATAGATGAGATTCAGTGTTCTTTGTTGAAAATGTAAGTAAAGAAATATAGAAGTGCTAGAAAATGTCTCAAATCTAAATCTTAGATGACTTAATGTGGTGTTTCTTAGTTTTGTGATACTAAAGACCTCTTATGGTGCATAACACACTACAGTTTGATCTCCTTCTTAGGACTTAATCGGGAACCTTTCTGAAACCCATCCTATGATGCCCACAGCTGCACTCCTATTCTGGCTTCAATCTCTGCCCCTAGCATGTTCAGATTGTCAGTGTGTACGAGGGCAATGTTGTAAGAGATCTATTTGCCAGGCAAAGAGATGGTTCTCAAACAGCAGTATATGACCCCTTGCCAGCATAAAATGATTTCACTCACATTCCACAATATAGGACTAATGTTGTGACTAACACAGCAACACATATTGTTTGATATTCTTATTACTTCTGAAATGCTGAGTAGATGATGTCTTACTCACCAATGTAAACCCTGTAACTCAGTCCTACCACACTTTTGCTTTGAAATCTAGAAGTCTGGGGCCGCTTACTAACAGGGCTTGTTTGTAGAGATTAAAATTTGCTGATAACAGCCACGTTTTCCCATGAGGTCTGAGTCTGGTCGTTATGATGCTGTGCTGCAGGTTGAGGGAGCCCCCTGTGACCCCTGAGGTTGACATAACTTACCTCTGGAATGGATGAAGACAGAAGCAATGTCATCCCAGGGAGAGAAGCTTGGTGGCCCCTACAGCTGGATCCTGCCACCATGATAGATAGCACTGAGTATGTTCACTTATGGAATGAGGACATGAAGAATGAGTGAAGATGTGATACTGAGATTCACACAAGTGATACTCAGGGTTGGAAGATGGTATTTGCTGGGACTGCTCACTCTTAAGTGCATGTGGCCACCAGGTTGAGAATCATGTACAAGGCACATGTCAGACAACTGACAACTGGTCACTTAAGTATCTAATCAAGAATGAGCAATTTGGCTCCACACATGGACATATTTCAGTTTTCTAGAATGTATTTTCTGGGAGGAACAGCTCATATACCGGGACCAGTTAGTCCTGAAGGCTTAGCGGCTATGAGACTTAATATATTGAAAGAACACTATCCTAGTATAAGAAGGGTTGGTGTTAGTCACCATGTCAGGACTAGGGTCTGTGTATATTAACAGCAAGGCAGGCATGGCTCAGAGTAAGGATTTTCTTACCAGCTGTTAAGAGGTGGAATGAGCTGGGTAGTCAAGTAGATATTTCATCTCCCTACTAATAACTAAGTTACATGGTTTGGATGTTGGTTCCACAATCTCACATTGAAATGTGATCCCCCATGTGGTGGGAGGCGATTGGGTTATGGGGGTGGGCCTCTCATGTGTTGGTTCTGTCCTCACAAGAGTGAGTGAGTTCTCATGAGATCTGGTTGTTTCAAAGCATGTGGTACCTCCCCAACTCTTACTTGGTCCTGCTCTGTCATGCAAGATGCCTGCTTTTGCTTTGCCTTCTGCCATGAGTAAAAACTTCCTGAGGCCTCCCCAAGGGCTGAGCAGATGCCTGCTCCATGCTTCCTGAATGGTTTGCAGAATCATGAAACAATTAAGTCTCCTTTCTTTATGTAAATCATGCAGTCTCAGGATATTTATAACAATGCAAGAAATGACCTGATACACTAAGCACAGTTGATCATTTGTTCAATGTCTAGAGATGAGTGGAATCTGAAATATGCATGACTAAAACAAAGATGAGCATGATGCTGGAGGCTCCTGTGTCACATCCCCACCCCCTCACTCCACTCTGATACCTTCAGCTACAGGATTCAGCATTAATTGCCTTCATCATTGATGAACCATGTGGCTGTTACCATAAGCCATATTGATGACTTGGTTATTTTATACTGTGTTCTTCCCCTTCCAGGGCATAGGATGAGTCTCTGAAAGCATTCTGTCTCCCCTGGGTAAGATACCACTGGCTGAAGTGAGTGGAGAGTTTTCTGCTTATGCACAAATTCTTCCTTGGCCAAAATCAGTTAATTCCGTTTTTCTACAAGATATAACATTCTCTCTCTATCCCTCTTGACCTCCATGCTGATTCTAGCATTCTTTTCCAGCTGAGAAGTTCCATTTTCATTGACCAGTTTTCTCAACTATTAACCTCTAGAGTCTTCTATTCATTAACCAAATGCGGGTGTCATCTGCTATGTATCAGGCACTATTCTGTATACAGGGACATGGCTGTGAACAAGATGAGATCCCTGCTGTCATGGAGCTTCTAGTGGAAGATACTAATGACTGCTCTGTGGGGAGTGGGGAGGGTGGAATCGGGGGGAAAAGGATGTATGGACAAGGGGTGGCCTTCCATCAGCTGTAACACCTTCCTTCCCCCTCAAATGTCAGGTCCCCTTTGTCTCCCCTACACATATGAATTTGGTAAATTGGATACTCAATCTTGGCTGAGGCAGGCCTCTTCCTTCTTCCTCCTTCCTCTGAGTTGACTTCCTTGATGTAACCAACACTGTTCCAATTCACTTGCAATCTGAACTTCGGTAACTCCTTAGTAGAAGCGAATTCCCTGTGGGTCCTTCTACCTAGTTGTCCACCACATGTGGCATTTGATGTGGTGGGTGGAGGGAAGTAGTGTCCAATCTTTATTAGAGCAAATTACACTGGTGGCCAGGACCAAATCTTCAGCTATGTTTTAATAAAACTAAGTTTGTCCCATTGTCTTCACTGGATTCCCCCCAAAGCAGACCCTGAGAGAGAAGCAAGTAGACCCGGAGAGAGAAGCAGATCCTGAAACAAGGGTTTACCTTGAGCACACAAGGACCAGCCCAGGAGTGCAGAGGTGATAGAGTGAAGGTGGGCAGGAAGAAATGTCTTAAGCCAGCTCACACAGGGAAGAACTGATGAGCCCTTCAGGAAAGCTCTAGGAATTCACATATAAAACAGACTTCAGAGTGGCCCTGGACTGACAGCTAGGTTATTGTATACCCCAAACAAATAATGCCATTAACTTAAAGGGTACTTCTTGGGGATGTTAATTCCAAGGCAATTCCAGCCCATTGTGTGTACAAAGTGGTTCTGTAGCCTGCAGGCAGCCCTCCAAGAAGATGCAGCTGGGAAGTCAGTCTGGTATGCACAGAAATGGTGTTGGTACCCAAGGACATGGGTGGAGGGTTGACAATGGGTTTAACTAGGGTTGGAGTATCAGGTGCTAAGATGAAGATTGATTTTTCCTTTAAGTGTGGTCTATAATACAGACTAGGCACTAATAACAGTAAATGAGGCTGGTACAGTGGCTCACACCCATAATGCCAGCACTTTGGGAGGCTGAGGCTGGCAGATCACCTGAGGTCAGGAGTTCAAGACCAGCCTGGCCAACATGGTAAAGCCCTGTTTTTACTGAAAATACAAAAATGAGCCCAGTGTGGTGGTGCATGGCTGTAATCCCAGCTATTCAGGAGGCTGAGGCAGGAGAATCACTTGAACCTGGGAGGTGGAGGTTGCAGTGAGTTCAGATCGCACCACTGCACTCCAGCCTGGGTGACAGAGTGAGACTGTCTCCAAAAACAGTAAATGGTAAAGATAAAGGCAGAGTTTCCATCTTATTTGCATTAAAATGATATTTTTAGAAATGAATAGTATATAAGTACTTTCCTCTATTATAAGTTCATATTCTCATCCTGTGTCTTAAACACAAAACCATCAAGGGAGAACTTGTTTTCTGATGGTAGAGTATTGGCCTTATTCTATCTTGGATCAAGTCAGCCCTTCATTGAAATCTCTTAATATCCTAAATTTAGTCTTGGATCTGTGGAAACCATGGGAAACATCCAGATAGAGGACTCAAGCCAGGTCACTGGCAGTGTCTGCTCAAAATGGCTAAGCCAAGGAGATGATCCTATCTGACCAGAAGACTGTACCACACCCCTCTCTCCCTCAGTACTGCTTAGGATTCTCCAGCTTTGTTAGGAAGGTGAATAAGGTAAAGCTGTGCCTGGGGGACATGAATGTGGCCAACTGGCCAGGGACTTGGTGGCAGTGGGTTAAAATGACACCCAAGGCCCTTTGCAGTCCTGCAGGAGGGCTTCCAGAGCTGGTGGTTTTTAACTTATTAACCATGTAGTTGCTGAACACTCATTTGTCCAATTTCCAGCAGGCTGTTATCTCAGACGTTCTTCAGTTGTAAGAAGCAGATTTTCTGGAATACCTTTAAGTATTCAATGGGGACTTAGTCCTGGTAGGATATAAGTTATCTCAAGGGTTAGAGGGTTATTAGGACCCCTGTGATAACCTGAATGAGGACTGAGAAAGTAATCAAGGTTCAAGATTAGTCTCTTCTACATGAGGAAAGAAATGGATCCTTTTGTTACATTTTTTGCTTCATACACGTGGTGCATATGACCCTAAAACAATCAATAATCACTCTAATTCATAAGTTTATATACACATATTTAAAACTGGTTTCTTTATTCACTAGAGTCTGATTAACAACTAATCTCCTTGGGAATTACCAAAAATGATAGAATGGGGAACTCCAAAACTTCATCCCTTCACAAAAGCAACTAATAAGCTGGCAAAAACTGTCAGAGGCAACTTAAGAACACCAGAATCTGATTAAAAATTTAGCAAGGGAATGCTTAATGAAGAAAGAAATTGCTGAATTTTGGTAAGAAAATGCATGTTGCATTTTTACTACCCCTGCTCACTATCTTCCTACTTACCAGCTGGGAGGTTGCTACAAAAAAGAGCCCACATTCCTGGGAGAGGTTGCTGGCACCACAGGAAGCAATGTGGACTTTATTCTTGGAACTGTGGTTGTGTATTTTGACCTACTTGGTGGTAGCTTCAGCTCAAGGGCTTGTTCTGGTTTCAACTGTCTGTTTCCCCAGAGATTAAGTGGGTGGCAATTGTTAAAAGTATTTAAAGGCAAATGTGTTGCCACAGCTGCCTGAGGAAAGGAACAACGGTCAGGTGAACAACTGATACAAACGGCTGTGGGGAAGAGACTGGGGAAGGAGATATTTGGAGGAATAAAGGCTTTGAAAACAATTCCCATGTATAATAGAAATCTAGAATGCCATATATATGCACACCTGTCTGGGACTACATTCCTACTCAAAAGGCCTGAAAAGGCTCTAGGTTTTCACCTCTGGCTAACCTTCAGGCTCTGCACAAGGAGGGAGAGCTATATGAAGGCCATATGAGGCCATATTAAGTCCATATGAAGAAATCATGGTGTTTCCTTTTGGGGTGGTGATAACTTTCTGGAAGTAGATAAGAGTGATGGCTGCATAACATTGTGAATACACTAAATACCATCACTTGTATACTTTAAAATGGTTAAAATGACTTTGTTATATAAATTTCCCATCAACTAGAGTCTTCTGGGATACCTACAGCAAACTGAGGAACTACTTAAGACTCATGATGGAACTATTATCCTCTTTAAAGGATCTCGTGTCAGCATATCCAAGGCATATTTGTTGGAGCTGTACCATCTTTGGAACAGCCAAAAATATTGGAAAACGTGACTGGCAAAACAGATACACAGAACGGATTACCTTGATAGAATTGATCCTAACCCTCAACCTTGAGGAGCTAATAGTAAAGTTTTAGTTCAAGAATCATCCCATTAAATGAATGTCATCAGGACCCAGGCTGAGACTACCACTGAAAATCCCTGGGCATTTGAAAGCCACGTGTTCAATGTTCTGTCTACCATCTCTCAGATCTAATTAATTTTAGGACTTAGGAATGAAGGTTGGTTCATCTTCCAGTATATCAGTTACTTCCTCTTTGAGCTATGTTGGATCTTCCTATCAAAGCAAGACCAGCCCTCTACCAAGACGATCTCTTCCCTAGCAATAATTGTCTCATGATATGCCACACTTGAATCTCTGCAGTGGAGTTCCCTTTTGTCCTCTTATGCTAGGTCTTCCAGGATGAAGCCTCCATGGCCATTGCTAGCTGCTTATCACAGATTATTTCTGGAAAAAAATCTATCATTTAATGCAGAGTGTGGAATTGTAGATTCTCAGTCTGAAACTAATAGAATGAGCTCAGGAAGTCAAATGAGTCTGGCCCTAGTTCTTAAGCCCCGACACGGCTGCAGATTGGGAAGCAGACTGAGAGAGACTAATGCACAAGGTCTTTATTGTAGAGTGATTTGGGGATCAATACCTGTGGAAAGAAAGGAAGCCAGGTTGGATAGAGGAGAAGCTGAGCTATGACATAGTCCAGTGGAGGCCAGTTTACCCTGTAGAAAATCTTGAAGCTGGGATGATTCTTAGCTATCCCAAAATTGGGGGAGAAGGCCAGGCTTTTATATCCCTGTGTGTCAACACCATAGGCGTGGTGACTGACCTTAGGCAGAGAAGCTCTTTGAGACGAAATCCCATAGGGCAGTGAAAGTTTAGGACTTCCTTCAGGTAGCACTTTCCTAGGTGGTTGAGGGGGAGAAGACTGTTTCAAAGGGGATTTGACCAGTACATGAAGGTGTCTATCCCAGTCCAGTCCATCCTTATACCACCCAGATCCACCTCTTCGTATAAGTTCTAAAAGTTACCCTAGGATTTTAGTGGAGCTTGCTTTCTGAAGGAAATATGGAAGAGGGAGGTTAAAGAAGCTATACCCCATGAAGCAGCTGGTGTTGCAGCTGCCACCTGAGGGACAGCGTCACACTCTACAAGCAAACTTCCCTCGCCCTCGTGTAGCCCCTCTGCTGGCCTTGGTGGCTTCCCTGATAGCATGACCCAGCCTCTCATCTCTCATGGGCCTGATCTCGTGGACATCACATTTTTCTGAGGCCATGAATGCTATTTGCTTGCCCATCTCTAATCAAAATGGAGCGAGAGACTGCCAAGAAGCACTCAAGTAGATCATCTAGGTACCAAAGCATACTCATTCGTATTGCCAGGGTGAAAGCAACCCTACCTCCTCCTGATGGCCAGAGTCAATTACCCCTGCCAGGATGGTGTCCCTTCTTCTCTGCTGGTTCCTTAATTCAAGGAGTCTACAGTGCTTAGGGAGCAACCAGGGCTTATGGTTAAATAGGTCTTTTGCCCTTGCCTCTCTTGGGAAACAGTAACTCTGTGTCTGAAAAGCCCCAAGTTGTAGGATCAAGAACAGGAATTGAAACAAAACATGGGTCACTGAGAGGACAAGTGGAATCCATGTCGCCTCTCAGCCCTTGGTTCTCAGACCCATGGTAATGTCAACCACAACCCACATCTTGCATACTTAAATTCACTTTGTGTTAATGACTTGGCTCTATAGAAAGATCTCTGATTTGAGGTGTTGTGCATCAGGAGACTGTCACCCAAAAGTATTTCCCCCAAACAGGTGCTTCAGCTCCCAAGGAAGGATTGTGTAGTAGGGGAAATAACTCAGCACCTCCGAGTCGTCTAGATCCTACGTTCCCAAGAAAAGTTTGGCCCCTGCCTGGCTGCTAGGAGGTATCCTCTAAAACCTGGGAATATCCTTCCAGATAAGAGTGTCTCCATTTACCTGGGGGCCTTTGGCTATACCGGATAGTCTATACTACTAATGTGGCTTATACTGGAGGGGGTCTTGGGCCATATATAGCCTAATCTCTATAGGGGCTGGAGACAAAGGTTGTTCCTCAATGAAAACCCTGGACAGCAAGGCTCAGCTGAGCTTCCTGGGCAGGCAATATGCTCTGTGTTGTCATATGTCTTCTTGCTGGAAGATCTAAGTGCTGTCTGCCAGCTCTGCTGGGAGAGGACAACAGGAAGCTTGTGCCTAGTCTTTCCTGAACTCTACCACAATATGGCTTCTTTCATTGCTGTTCTTAATCTACAACTGTTTGCTATAATAACTGTAACAGCTGTTTTGAGTCTTTCAAGTGAATCATTAACCCTGAGGGTAGATTTCGGGCCCCCTGAACAGAGTATCCTAGAGTTGATCCCATCATGAATAAAGACCCAGGTTTTTCTACCTGATCGGTCCATCATTTGTCATTGACTTTCTCAAGGAGGGGTGGGACAAGACCTCCCAAGTTGAGGTACTTTGGCACAGGGAAATTCCCCAAAGAGTACAGCAGCCGTTAGCAGCCAACACTGGGCCTGTGTAGGGTGTCTTGCCAGGGCAGGAGCAGCAGCCACACCCACTGCATGGGTTGTACCTGAAATGGCCTTGCTTCTCTTCATCCCCTTCCTTGTCCCCCTCATCCCCATCCCCTAATAAATCACTGGCCTACATCTTCCTACAATGCTCCTGGGAAAAATCAGTTTAAGCAGTGTGCTACCAAGAGTGGTCCTAGGAAGCAGAATTATAGAATGGGATTTTTGGAGGCAGATTATTCACCGGCCAGATGACAAGGACCCCACTGCTGTCAAAAGGTGGGCTATTGCTAATAATGGTAGAGGTAGGGAAGTGGTTCTCAAAGTGTGGTCCCCAGACCAGCAGCAGCATCTCTTAGGAACTTGTTAAAAATGAAAATTCACTGGCCACACCCCAAACCTACTGAATCAACCTCTGGTGGGGCCCAGAAGTACATGCTAAAGGCAGAGGCTTTGCCCCTGGGGAGTCTGTCTGACAAAAAGGCATGCGCTGTCTTGAGCAGTATCTCTAGCATGTGAGAGAAAGAAGGAAATGGTACCTATAAGGGCTGGAACCCCTTGAGTGTGACTGGGTCAGCCAGCTGTTAAGTTGATACAAAGGTAATTGTGGTTTTTGCCATTGAAAGTAATAGCAAAAACCATGACTACCTTTGCACCAACCAAATACATTAAGGCACAATGTAAAGGTTAAAGGGGCCCCATGGTGATGTTTAGAGAAGCTCCTAAGCCCTGTCCTTATTCAGGGAGCCTGGCTTATGTGATTCTACTCAGGTGTAATTTAGGACCCTGTTTACTTCACAGGTTCTAAGCTTCTGGTCACCTCTGGCTATTTCCAAGCTCAACATCCAGTGGGCCACAGCATCATACCCTGCTTTTCGCATGGTGCTGTCACTTTTAAATATATCTATTACCTATTTTGAGACCATGGGGCACTTAAAAAATGTACTCACCATATCACACTGGGATTGACTGGGATTTATTTTTTAAATAAAAATCCTAGGTTTATACCTAGCAATGGAGTTTCTGGATCATATGGTAACACAATGTTTAACAACTTGAGTGAATGTCACTGTTACGATCCTACCAGCAATATACGAGAGGGTGAATTCCTGTAACTTTATGTTGCTTCTGTATCCATTTTGAATGTAAGTTGGGACTTTCTCTGCCCAGAAATGGGGCTTAGTCACCTCTGATGCAGGTTCTAGTTCTCTGCCTCCTTCCAGTTCCTCAGGGTGGTCAAACTAGATATGTCTTATGCAGCTGCCTCCTGGTGATGGCACCTCCCTATGGGATGGCCAGATACAACCTACCTGGTTCACCCCACTAACCCAGGTGAACTGCAGGTATGCTGCAGGAGTGACTACCTCTTGGTCACAGCATGATCCCATAAAACTCACACCTGCTTGCTCTAAACCCACCAGTCAGTGCTTCCCACTGGAAACCTAACTGGGTACCTCCTGGACCCCAAAAAAGGCTTTGGCCCTCAGGTACCCCCACCCTCACTTTCCTTCTCCAGAACGAGCTGAGCATGCATGTCCTGGATGGCTTCCCTGCTACTCCCATTGGCCCTGTGAGGCATGCTGCTCTCTTCCTGGATCTGTAAATAAGTTACCTCTGTGATCTCAAGTTTTGTCAAGTTGCTACCTCTTTGCCTCACCTGATGGACACATCCACATCTAACTTCTTCTCAAGTTGGGGCTTTCCTTCTTTCTGTGAGTGGCCATAGTGGTAGAAATAAACTGGACACAGGTCAAACAAGAGCTGCAAAGGCATCTGCCAGTATAGACAAGTTTCCTGTGAGAGGTACCACCTGAACATGGGTCAGACGTTTGAGGATTAGGCCATCCTCCAGGATAAAGCAGTATCCCCTCAAAGACACACTGCATCATGGATTAAACATTCCTGAGCAAACCTTCAGGAGGCCCCCACCAGGGGGAATAATGACTTTAATATTGACCTTTTTACCTGGCTAACCAAGTGTTTCTCAGATTTTCCCCACCATAACGTTCCTTTCATTCGCTCCCTTTCTAAACTGTCCTCTTTGGAAGGAAGTCACAATACACAGCCCACATGTAAGGAGTGGGAAGTTATACTCCATCTTTCATGAAGCAGCTCAATTAAAATTTTTCTGCATGAAAGATGTGTCTCCTCCACTCTTCATGAATGTGTTCGTATTAGTAGGGACTCATGGATACTTATTTTATACTTTGGTTACAATCTGATACTACTTAATTTTTGCTCAAATTGGCCAGGAAATTTGTTCCTATGCCTTCTGATTTACTCCCCATCAATGTGTCTTGTTTAGTTTGAGCACATCCTTACTTTCTGGCATTACAAGATGCTACAGACTCACCTTGCAGATTTCCTGCCCCTGTCTCTGAATCATTCATTTCTCTAAGGAGCTCCTTTTATCAGAATGGTCTTAGAAACCAAGATCCCTGTCCTAGGTACACTTGTTGCTATTGAGGGGTCATTTCTTTTTAGGCCCTTGACATGGTTTGGCTGTGTCCCCACCCAAATCTCATCTTGAATTGTAGCTCCCACAATTCACACATGTCATGGAAGAGACCTAGTGGGAGGTAATTGACTCATGGGGGCAGGTCTTTCTTGTGCTGTTCTCGTGATAGTGAATAAGTCAGAGATATGTTGGATTTTATAAAGGGCGAGTTCCCCTACACAAGTTCCTTGCCTGTAGCCATGATTGGGAGGCCTCCCCAGCCACGTGGAACTGAGTTCATTAAGCATCTCGTTCTTTATAAATTACTAGTGTTGGGTATGTCTTTATCAGCAGCGTGATGAATAAATGAATGAATGATGAATGAACGAAACGGATGAATACAGCCCTCAGCCAACAAAGCAAAGAAGTGCATGTATGTATGGACACTAACCTGTATATATATGCATATCTATAAGTTTCTGTATGTTAAGCTAAAAATGAGTTCACATTAATGTCTAAAATTCTAATCCAGGTTGGGCGCAGTGACTCACGCCTATAATCTCAGCTTTTTGGGAGGCCGAGGTGGGCGGATCACGAGGTCAGGAGATCGAGACCATCCTGGCTAACATGGTGAAACCCCATCTCTACTAAAAATACAAAAAAAAAAAAAAAAGTAGGCGGGCATGGTGGCAGGCACCATAGTCCCAGATACTGGGGAAGCTGAGGCAGGAGAATGGCGTGAACCTGGGAGGTGGAGCTTGCAGTGAGCCAAGATTGTGCCACTGCACTCCAGCCTGGGTGACAGAGCGAGACTCTGTCTCCAAAAAAAAAAAACCTCTAATCCATTACCACATAGATCATTCTAGCTCCTTTCCTTGAGCTGTAAATTTCCATTCCTACAGTAAGACATCTAGGTGCTACCACCCGTCCATTTACTTAATTATTCAACTTCCAGTACTACTTATGTTTACACATGGAAGTATTAGAATCAGCACCCCCGAGGGAAACTACATTATCGACAAGAACATGCTTGTATACATTTTCTTTTACATTTATTCTTACAAACTCCATTTCCAACTGTATTTGGGTCATCACATTTTCCCTCTCCCTCTCTAGAGTTGGTTTCATACATGTTTACTACAGTTAGAATCTTTTGTCAGTCTGCATTCTTTCATGGGATTCCCTGATCTAGATGATTTTTACTTGCATGCGTTAGGATTTACTCCTTGTGCATAAAAGTTCTATGGGCTTTGACAAATGAACTAACATCATATATCCATCATTGCAATATCATACAGAATAATTTTAGCACCCTTAAATTCCCCTGTGCTCCACCTATTCATCCCTCCCTGCTTCCTGAACTCCCTGGAAAACACTGATCTTTTTACTGTCTCTATAGTTTTGTCCTTTAATGAATGTGATACAATTGGAATCAGAGTGTATAGCTTCTTGACCTTAGCAATGTGTGTTTGAGGTCGTCTCGGGTCTTTTTGTGGCTTGACGACTCATTTGTTCCTGAAACATCTATGGTGTAGATGTACCACAGTTTATTCTTGTCATTGACAGTACCATAGTTGCTTCCAGTTTTGGCGATTATGAATAAAGTTGCAATACAAACATTCACATTCTGGTCTTCGTTATGGATGTAAGTTTTCAAATCGATTGGGTAAAAAGGATTGAGTACAATTTCTGGATTGCATGCTAAGGTGATGCTTAGCATACAGTCATAAGCATTTTTACCCAATGCTTGGTTAGAAACTACCAAACCATCTGCCAAAGTGGCTGTACCTTTTGCAAGAAGAGGGACAAGAGGTCCTGCTGCTCTGTATCCTTGCTAGCATTTGATGTCACTTTTTAAAATTTCAATTATTCTAATGAGCGTATAGTAGAATCTCATTGTTCTTTAAATTTGCGTTTCCCGAAATGTGTTGCATCTTTTCATATCCTTGTTTTTCATTTATCTCCCTGAAGTATCTTTTGAGACTTTACCTATTTTTGAATTGGATTGTTTTTTTTCTATTGGGTTTGTAAAAGTTCTTGTATTTTGTGTATGTGTTTTTGTTTTTTTGAGACAAGCTCTTTGCCTGTCACCCAGGATGGAGTGTGGAGTACAGTGGCACAATCTCCACTCACTGCAACCTCTGCCTCCTAGGTTCAAGTGATTCTCATATCACAGACTCCCAAGTAGCTGGGATTACAGGTGCGCACCATGACACCCAGCTAATTTTTGTATTTTTAGTAGAAGTGGGGTTTCACCATGTTGGCCAGGCTGGTCTCAAACTCGTGACCTCAAGTGATCCACCTGCCTCAGCCTCCCAAAGTGCTGGGATTACAGGCAGAAGCCACCACATCTAGCCTCTTGTATTTTGAATATAGCTCTTTTATCAGATATGTGCTTTGCAAATATCTTCAGTCTGCATCTTTTTGTTACCTTAATAGCTTCTTTCACACATAATTAGTTTTTAATCTTAATAAAGTCTAAGTTACCAATTTTTGTCATGGATGGTGCTTTTGGTGTCATTAAAAACTCACTGCCAAGCCAAAGATCACCTAGATTTTGCCCAATATTATCTTCTAGTGTAGCAGGATGAGCCACAGACAAAACTCAGACACCGAGTTAAAGTAGGAAGGGGTTTATTTGGCCAGAAGCATTGGCAAGACTCCTGTTTCAAGAGCTGGGCTCCCCCAGGTGAGCAATTCCTGTCCCTTTTAATGGCTCACAACTCTAAGGGAGTGCATGTGAGAGAGGGTCATGATTGAGCAAGCAAGGAGGTATGTGACTGGGGGCTGCATGCACCGGTGATTAGATCAGAACAAAACAAGACAAGAATTTTCAGTGCATTTCTATACAGTGTCTGTAATCTATAGATAACATAACCAATTAGGTCAGGGGTTGATCTTTACCAGGCCCAGGGTGTGGTGCTGGGCTGTCTGACTATGGATTTTTTCTGCCTTTTAGTTTTTACTACTTTCTTTGAAGGCAGAAATTGGGCATAAGACAATATGAGGGGTGGTCTCCTCCCTTATTCCCCCCTTTTTGAGACTCTCACTCATTTTATTAGTGGGAGTTCTCACTTTCATTTTCACTACCCATGTCTTCTTGCAAGACAGATCGATAGTGATTCATACAATACACTTGTGCTGAAGCATTTTGGTGAACTAAGGTAGCAATGAAGCTTATCACTTGAAGTACAGGGAGCAAACAAGGGAGCAGTAAGTAGGTGCCTATTACTATTATAACTCTTATAAGTGTTTTAGATCATCCTAGCACTGGGAACCATTTTCTAAACATGGCCGTAGGATCAAATCTATGCCACAACTGCATGGGCACATGTGCCAGTTTTGTCATATCTCTGTCTTCAACTACTTGCCCTTGATCATCTATTTGTAGACAGCAATTAGTAAGGTTAAATTTCCCACAGACCCCTTCTTCAGCTGCTAGCAAGTAGTCAAGAGTCAATCTATTCTGATAGCATTTCTCATCTGAGTTTCTTGCTGGGCCAGAATAGTCAAGGTTCTGCCGGTTTTATTAGTGATGATTTCTAAGACAGCTTGTAACCATATAATTCAGTTGTAACCATATAACCATGTAACCATATAACCATATAATTCATGTAAATGGGGGTCCCGGTATCCCCACAAGCTGTGTTGTGCCCAAGTAGCAGGCCCATAATATTGTATGATTCTCTAAGGGGGTCATTCATCATCTTTCCAATTCCTTATAGCTATGCTTCTCTTTTTTTGTGGGACGCATAGACAGGGAAACCTAGAAGTTTGCCTGTTTTTATGGGCAGTAGGAAGAAAGATGGTTTAATAGTGCCAATAACACAACTACCTGCCCACTGGTCAGGTAATTTGGCATAAGCGCTATGCCCACATACCCAGTATAATCCAGTGGGGGCTGTCCAGTCCTGGTGGGACTCCAGGTGGGTCCACACGGTTTGCAACTTTGGGAATTTACTAAATGGATTCCTGTTTGATTTGAACTCCACCAAGTGGTTGTTTTTGTGGTACCGTTATACAGTTTCTGTCCCAGACAACGAAGTCATCCTATGGGGTGAGTGAATTCTTTTCCTTCTCTAGCTATGCAATATTGTCCAATAATTGAGGCTTTTAGGACCCAGAAATTATCAGGGTGATTCTTTTGAGCTGGGAATTCATCAGTAACTGGGTCTGTAGGTACTAATTATCTGAATTTCCATGGCCATTGATCTCCTATTACAGTTCCTCCACATACATAACATGAAGTGACATTGAGAGACTGGGCTACATGCTCAGCTAATTGCAAAAACAAATTTCTTGGTTTTTCCTGGAATTTCTGGTACTGGTACATTTAGTTCATCATAGAAAGTTTGAAACACTGGCTCAGGAGAGTGTTTGTAAACTTCTCCTCGAACCAAGATACTTACTCGAGGATCCAGTCCAGCCCCATTGATTCCTAAGGTCACACGCTCCCTTTTTCCAGTGAGGATCAAGGGGGTTGATCTAAGCTCTAAGGGGTTACATTGTCCCTTAGTGCAGGAAGGGTCATTTTTTCCTTTCTGAAGGTAGACTGGATCCTTTTCATTTTTTTATTCAAGTGGCCCAAATGACACAAGACCAGTATCCACATTCATTTCCACACAGTCCTAATTCATGACAAATGTACTTATTTTCAGTCATATAGCCTTTTGCCCAACTAAAAGCCACATCCCCTTCCTAACTTATTGCTATTAATGACGACACAGGCATCAAATTTCAAGATTATGCATTTGGGCACCCCTTTTTCTTCTGGCTAATATTTGTATCATTTGAGTCCCCACCAATCTTCAGTCCTTAATCTTATTCCAAAAACTGGCCATGGGAGACTCAGAGGGGTCATAATATACATCTGGTTGGTCGTTTCCTAGGCTACATACCCCATCCTGAGTGTCATTATATAAACATGTTCCTTTTAAAGTTCCTAGGCACTCGTAATAACTATAGAACAGAAAGATTGTTTTAACTTGTTGCCCTACCTCAGTAACCTGATGTGTACACTGAGAGCAGCCTTCCATGCAGGGAAAATCAGTGGAAGTTTTTACTACACAAGTCCAAATTATAAGGAAAATGAGTCCCACCATGATTCTTCTTGTGCTTCAGCCATGCATAGACCAGTTAGCTTCCAGATGTGACTAGAGCAGGGCTTGTCGTCCTCAGTCACTTTGCAGGGGTTGTCTGGGCTCAGTTTTACCTCCTAGGTTTCAGCGGCTGCAGGTCTCACATGGCTGTGGTGGATCCAGGCTGGGATTCCTTCTACCTTTACAGCCGTGGGGACGGGTGGTCAGGATGACGGTCTGAGGTCCTTTCCACCGTGGCCGCAAAGGGGCTACATTCCAGTCCTTGATCCACACGCGATCACCTGGAGAGAAAGGGTGAACTGGGGAGAATAAGCTGATGGGACACCTCTCATTTACCCAAGTTGAGATTGTTTGTGTAACTTTTCCTAAAGCCTGTAGCTGTTGCTGTGATTCAATGTCACTTAACTCTTGGGGAGTATCTGGAAGCTCCCATGGTATAGGAGGAGGCCTATGATACAGTATTTCTTAAGGGGAGTATCCTGTTTTCTTAGAAGGAGTGCAACTAATTGTAAACAATACCATAGGAAGGGCCTGTATCCACTTTAATCCTGTTTCCTGACATACTTCCCCTAAACTATTTGACAGTCTGATTCATTCGTTACACCTTTCCGGAACTCTGAGGTCTGTAGGCGGCATGTAGCTTCCAAGTGATTCCTAATGCTTTTGGTATCTTCTGTACCAAGTCAGCCACAAACGCCAGCCTGTTATCTGAGCACATTCATAAGGGCAGTCCAAACCCAGGAATAAGATCTCACAGAAGCATACGGGTTACCTCGTAGGCCTTTTTAGTTCGTGTTGGATAAGCCTCCACCCACTCAGAGTAAGTATGCACAAGAAACAGCAAATACTTCTTACCTCCACATTTCGGCATTTCTGTGAAATCCACCTGAAGATCCTCAAAAGGAGCCACTCCATAAGCTTTTATGCCAGGTGGAACAGTGGGGCCTTGCCTCGCATTGTGCTGTTGGCAAGTAATGCACCGTTGTTCTGCTACTGCTTTGGCAAGAGCTGACAAGTGTGAGACTTAGAAGTCCCAGCCTAAAAAGTTTTTGACCTAGGTGAGTGGTTTCGTGCATGACCAATAAGACTGTGGCTGCCAGCAACTGCGGCACAGCTACCCTCCCATCTGGCAGTCTGATCCATCCTCCTTTTATTACTTGCCCCCCTCCTGTGTGGAAGAAGTCTTTTTCCTTAGAATAGGTAGGTACCAGGTCAGGTGTTTGAGGGAGTAAGGCGGCTACTACCGATGCCCGATAAGGGGTAGATGCTGCTTTTTGAGCTTCTGACTCAGCTCGAGAGATTCCTAAGGCCACTGAGGTGGAGGCTTCCTGGTGTCCCCTGCAGTGCATGACTGCCACCCTCTGAGGTTTCCACACTGCCTCTAATAATTGTAGAATTTCTTGTTGATATTTTATGTCCTTCTCCCCCAGAGTTTAAAAGACCCCTTTCCTTATATAATGTTCCATGCACTTGGAGGGTTGGAAAGGTATATCGAGAGTCAGTGCAGATGTTTACAGTCTTACCTTCACTGAGTTCTAGAGCCCGAGTTAAAGCAATGAGCTCAGCCTTCTGGGCTGAAGGTGCCCTGTGGCAATGATTTGGCTTCAATGACAACATCCAAAGTTACCACCGCATATCCTGCACATCTTTCTCCTTGTGGGTTAACGAAACTGCTCCCGTCCATGTATAACTCCCAGTCTACTGATGCCCATGGCTGGTCCTGAAGGTCAGGTCTGCTAGAATAGACTGAGTCCAACACCTCTACACAGTTATGCTCCACCGGGCTCTCTGATACTGGGAGCAGGGTGACGGGATTCAGGGTGTTACAGACTTCAATAGTTACGTGGGGATTTTCATATAGCAAGCTTTGGTACTTGGTTAATCTAGCATTTGTTAGCCAATGATGTCCTTTGGTATTCATCAAAGTGACTACAGCATGGGGGGCCTTTATATTCAGGTTTTGCCCAAGGATTAGTTTATCTGCTTTTTGTGCTAACAGAGCTGTTGCTGCCAGGGCCCTTAGACATGGTGGCCAGCCTTTGGAAACCCCATCTAGTTGTTTTGAGATAGGCCATTGGCCTTGGCCAGGGCGCCATAGTCTGGGTTAAAACTCCAACTGCCATTTTTTCTCTTTCTGACACAGAGTGTAAAGGGCTTTGTCAAATCTGGTAGTCCTAAGGCTGGGGCCAACATAAGTTTTTCCTTTAACTTACAAAAGGGTTGCTGTTGTAGAGGTCCCCATTCAAAAGCCTCCCAGTCACCCCAATTTGTAACGCTGTACAAAGGTTTGCCTAGTACTGTGAAGTTTGGAATCCATAATCTGCAAAACCCACAGCTCCTAGGAATTCCCTTACTTGTCTTCTGGTTTTAGGTTCCGGTAGGCTGCGGATGACCTGCTTTCTTATCCCGGGCTGCGCTCCCCTTTCCAAATAGTGAATCCCAGGTAGTGTACCTGCTGTCTGCAGATCTGAGCTTTCTTCTTGGACACCTTATACTCACAGTCTTCCAGGTGCCGAAGCAGGGCATCAGTTCCTTTTGTGCACCTGACTGCCGTAGAGTGTCCCAGCAGAAGGTCGTCCACATACATGGAGCAAGACACAGCCTAGGTCTTTAGCAGGAAACTTTTGCAGGTCTCAAGCCAGGGCCTCCCCAAAGATAGTAGGGGAGTTCTTGAACCCTTGAGGAAGCCGGGTCCAAATGTACTGAGTAATGACACCTGACTCCAGATCTTCCTACTGAAAGGCAAATAGTTTCTGGCTCTCAGGAGCTATTCTGATGCTAAAGAAGGCATCTTTTAAGTCCAGACAGGTAAACCAGCTGTCCTCAGCTGGCAGCAGCCCTAGCAATGTGTAAGGGTTAGGAACTGTTGGGTGCAGAGTCACTGTAGCTTGGTTGACCAAGCGCAAGTCCTGTACTGGTTGGTAGTCCTTGGTCCCTAGCTTAGGGACAGGCAGGAGTAGGGTGTTCCATGGAGACTGGCAAGGAACTACAATTCCATAGGCTTTCAAGCACCTGAGATGAACCTGGATTCCTTCGAGAGCTTCTCTGAGAACCGGATACTGCTTTTGTCTAATTGGTTAGGCCCCAGGCTTAACTTCTATATGAGTACCAGCGCTTTGTTGACCACCAGTCCCGGAGGATTATCATCTACCCATACTCGGGGCCATTGCTTAGCTAGAGCTGGTTTTATCTTTTGGCCTGGCTCGGTTAGAAAAAGTCTCCATTCTTCCCGGGAGACCGTAAGGGCCATGATAACTCCTGTTCCCGGTAACTTTAGCTGTAAAGAGCCCTGCTTTGTAAAGGAGATGGTGGTTCTCAGCTTGCTAAGCAAGTCTCTTCCCAGCAAGGGCAAGGGACAGCCAGGCATGTACAAGAACTGGTGAACTATCTCATGTCCCCCCACCGAGCAGGTCCGTGGTAGACAGAAAGCCTACTTAGTGGAAACTCCTGTTGCTCCGATTATATCAGTGGTTTTCTTGGATAAGGGGGTGATTGGGGGTGGTCACTACTGAATGTTCAGCACCAGTATCGACCAAAAGCTTAATGTCCTTGCCCCCAATTGTAATCCTGACCATGGGCTCCTTGGGGGCACTTGAACCCAGTCCCCTTTAGTCCAATAGCCCTTCAGCCAGATCAAACAAAGCTCCCTTGTCTTTATCTGAGGTCTTTTGTTCCAAATCACCTTGCTTTTCCTTCAGTTGGGGACACTTGTCTTTCCAATGTCCTATTTCCTTACAATAGGTGCATTGGTTACATTGCAAGCATGGGGGATTAGACTGGGTATTCTTCCCTGAAGTCCCCTTTCCCTCTCCTTTCAGTGGAATTCCCTTAATGGCCGTGGCCAGTAAGTCGGCATTTGGCCTAGCCTGGCGTTTGCCTTCCTTACGGGTTTCTCTGCACTTTGTTACATCTCTATTCACAAACACTTGATTGGCTGTTTCCAGTAACTGAGGTATTCATACCCGCAAACCCAGCCTGTTTCTGCAATTTTCTCCTAATATCTTCTGTGCTTTTACTAAGGCCATGTTAATCACATGCTGATTTTTAGGGATATCTGGATCTAAAGGAGTTATACATACGGTAAGCCTCACATAGTCTTTAATAGAGTTGCACTGGACTCTTCTCCTTGGATGACCTCAGAGACCTTATTTACATTTGTAGCCTTTTGAGCCCCTTTCTTTAGACCTTCTATTAATGTCTCATGGTACCGTCTTAGCCTCCCCATGTCTGGTCCCTTGTTTGGGTCTCACTGGGGGTCTGTTCCTGGCAGTTGAATTCTTATATATTCTTGGGAGTTTTGGTAATTGACTGGGACATGCTCCTCTAACCACTTAATTGCTGCCTGGAGCACCCTTTGCCTTTCATCTGTATTAAAGAGGTACATGAGTAGCTGGTGGCAATCAGCCCAAGTAGGGTTATGAGTCTGTATAATAGTTTGGAGCAAGTCCATTAAAGCTTGAGGCTTTTCACTGTAAGATGGAGTATTATTTTTCCAACTGAGGAGGTCAGTAGAAGTGAAAGGTTGACACACAAAGGCACGCCTTTCCACCATGTGTCCATCCTCATATACCCCAGTATATCGCTGCTCTCTCAGGGGCATTTGGATTCCAGTCTTGGGCTGTAAGCGAGCTACCAAAGGAGGAGTTTCTCCCACAGCTTCACTTCCTCTCGTCTACTCTGGGTGGTCTAGGGGTGTGGTCATCTGGTGGAAGTGTAGGTGCTGTGGGCTCAGGGGTGGGGAGCCCTTCCTCACAATAAGGAAGGGGTATTGCTGGTACCAGTTTCTGCCATGATTCTTCTGGTGTTGGGTCGGACAGGACTTTTGGTGCCAACTTTCCTCGGTGGGTGGAGCCGAGGACCTTCCTTAACTGTCCCTTTGCTACTAGTACTGCTGCTGCCTGTCTTCTTAACCACTGTGGAGGGTCAAAAACTAGCTGTAACCAAGAATCTATATATGGGAACTGGTCTGGGTTCCCTGGCTTACAGGTTACCCTGTGCCATACCTTCAAGACAAGGGACCTGTCCAGGATTCCTTCTGGTGGCCAACCAACCTCTAATGCTGGCAAGTCTATCTCACACAAAGTTCTAAGTTTTCCTGGTGTCATGGTGACTCCATAGTCTCCCTTAAATCCCTTTTTGAAATTTTTCAACATAGTTCCTAGTGGGATAGGCTCACTTTGTGCCTGACCCATGTTTCCTTGAGACAAAACAACATGCTCACACCACATGCACACCACAAAACAACGGGTAAAAAGGGCACATATACACTTTTATAGTTTATGCCAAACCAGAATCAAAACCAAAATCAGAGTATCAAGAAATGTAAGCCAGGTCAAAACCAAAACCAAAGTATCAAGTAATCCAAGTCAAGTCAAAAACAAAAACCAAAGTGCCAGTACAGGCACACTGTGGGTGATCAGGCCACGCTTCCACACGAGTGGGCAAGTTCCCAAGACCGGTCCTGTCAAGCAATTCAAACCAAGTAAAAACCAAAACCAAATCGAAGTGCTGATAAAGGCACGCTGTGGGTGATCAGGCCATGCTTCCACTCAAATGGAGTGGGCAAGTTCTCAAGACTAGTCTTACCAAGTTTCAGATGTCCAGACTCCAAGTACCAGTTCCTTTCTGGTGTTCAGCCACTGTGTTGATCCTTCACGAGTGCCTGCCACACACTGCTCTGGCGAGGTGTCCCACTGGGGCAAATGCCTACCCAGGAGGCTCTTAGTATCCATGTCGCTCGAGCTGGTCGGAGTCCCCCACAGGATGTTCCACAGGGCAGGCTTAAGCCACCTAAGGAGCTGCCTCGACCATCTGCCAATCACTTCACTTCCCGGTCAGGGAACCAAGAAATGTAGCAGGACGAGCTGCAGACAAAACTCCTCAGACACCGAGTTAAAGAAGGAAGGGGTTTTTTTCCAGCTGGGGGCATTGGCAAGACTCCTGTCTCAAGAGCCGAGCTCCCCAAGGGAGCAATTCCTGTCCCTTTTAAGGGCTCACAACTCTAAGGGGGTGCGTGTGAGAGGGTCGTGATTGATTGAGCAAGGAAGGGGGTATGTGACCGGTAATATGACTGCATGCACAAGTAATTAGATCTGAACAAAACAGGATAGGGATTTTCACAGTGCATTTCTATACAATGTCTGTAATCTATAGATAACATAACCAATTAGGTCAGGGGTTACCAGGCCCAGGGTGTGATGCGAGGCTGTCTGCCTGTGGATTTCATTTCTGCCTTTTAGTTTTTACTTCTTTCTTTGGAGGCAGAAATTGGGCATAAGACGATATGAGGGGTGGTCTCCACCCTTACTAGAAGCTTTAGTTTTGCATCTTGCTTTTAGAGCTATGATCTATTTTAAATTTTGTGAAAGGTATAAAATCTGTCTAGATTCATTTTTTTTGCATATGGACATCAAAGTGTTATAGCACCACTTGTTGAAGACTTTTTTCCTTTAAGAGATGGGTAACATATTTGTGTGACTCTATTTCCAGGCTTTCTATTATTCCATTAATCTATGTGTCTATTCTTTCACAAATATCACTGTCTTGATCACAGTAGCTTTTATAGTAAGTCTTGAAAGTGGGTAATGTCGGATATCCAACATTTTTCTTCATTGTGTAGGCTATTCTGTTCTTTTTCATATAAACTTTAAAATCACTTTGCCAATATCTATAAAACACCTTACTAGAATTCTGGTTGGAAGTACATGAAGTGATATTTTAAATCAGGTAGAAAAGAAAACCAAACCATACATTCCTACTGTCTTTATATTCACCTATGTAGTTATCTTTATCAGTGTTCTTTATTGCTTCATGTGGATCCAAATTACTGCCTAGTATCTTTGATACCAGCCTGGAGGACTACCTTGGTATTTCTTGTGGGACAGGTATGCTGGTAGCTCTTACAGGTTTTGTTTACCTGCAAAGTCTTAATCTCTCCTTTTGTGTTTGGAGTGTTTTTCTGGATATTGAACTTTTGGCTGATCAACCTTTCTTTCAGCATTTGAATGTGCCATTCAATTGCCTTCTGGTCTCTATGCTTTCTGATGAAGTCAGCTGTTAATCTTATTGTTTCTCTTACTGCTTTTGAGACTTGTGCTTTCTCTTTGGCTTTTGACAATCTCATTATGATGCATCTAGGTATGAATGTCTTTGAGTTTATTCAATGCGGAGTTCATTAAGCTAATTTACATGTGCAGATGAATGTTTATCAAATTTTAGCAGTTTTCAAATGATTGTTTCTGTCCTTCTCTCTCCTATTCTGCTGCTCCCATTATTTGTATGATAGTACTGATAGTGTCCCACAGGTCTCCGTAGCTCCTTTTCTTTAACTGGATAATCTCAAGTGATCTGTCTTCAAGTTTGCTGACTCTTTTTTTCTGCCAGTGCAAATCTTCTGTTGTGCTCATTCAGTAAATTTCATATTTCAGTTATTTTCTCCTAAATTCCACAGTTTTATTTGGTTGTTTTTCATTATTTTTGTCTCTTTATCAATATTCTCCATTTGGTGAGACATTATCTAAAGTGTTAGGATACCGAACATGTTTGCTGTGAGACAGTTTCTATCAGCTGTCCTTTATTTCTACCTATATGGGCATACTTCCCTATTTCTTGTGGGTCTTGTAATTTTTGTTGAAGATTGGACAATTTAAAAGTTGGATCTCCCTTCCACTACCCTCTGCCAGGTTTTTACTGTTTTTGCTGCCACTGCTGTTTTTGTAACTTTCCTAACTTGTGTAAGATTTTTACTTCTTAGTGGTCACATACAGCTACTGAAGTCTCTGCTGAGTGTAGTGATCCCTTCGTAATTAGAGTTCCTTAAATGCCTTAATCCAATAACCCTTCTAGCCTTTGCCAGGGAATCTGTGCATGTTGGTAGATAGTTTACCATTCTTCCTCAGTCTTTACCTCCTGTTTTCAAGGAACTTAAAAATCAGAAGTGAGAGATTTAGGACTTGAAGTCTTTCCTTAGCACTTGTATGTGGTCATCTAGATTGACAGGAATATATTGGAACTTATCACCATATAGACATCGCCATTTTTCCTTTTAAACGTAGGTTTGGCCTCTTGTTAGCCCCAACCGGTAATGCTGCCTTAGACATCTGTGATGTTAAATAATTGTCTGATTATCAGCAAACACCTTGACATATATAGGGGTGGTTACACAGGCAAAATAATATCCCTGAGGCTGGATCTTGTCATGGAGGTTTTCAGATTAAATAGTGGAAAATTCTGGAAGTGGGGCGACTAGGGAGCTCTGAATTGTTCTGCCTTTTCCAGTGGCTTACCAGGCTGCTAATTTTTAGAGCTAGTGTAGTTGCAAAGCTGTTGTAGTTTTCAGGGTTACCATGAAGCTGAGAAGGAGGAGGATTGGAATAGGGCAAATTAAAATGCCACAAAGTTCACTGATATTACTTGAAATCCATTTTCCTTGAACATACACTCCTCAAATTGTTCTTGTAAGCCTTTAGACTAATTTCCAGGGTTTTGAAAGTTTCTTTGACAAATCGTGCCTGAATCACCACTGGTTTTTATAGAGTAGACTTTCATAGGTGGTGGTTCAGCCTTTGGAAAAGTGCTTCTTTTTTGTCTCTTGATATCAAATGTTTCCATTGTTCTCAAAATGATATCCATATCTTCTCAAGTGTCTGGGTCAATTACAGATTATCCCGCATTGCGAACAAAATCCAGAACTTTTTATTTCCAATATGATTTCCACAGAAAATTCTGGTATTAAACCACAACTTCTCAGTGTTCTCTGGAAAAGGGAGGTTGGGAAGATAAACCTATCAAATGTTTAATATGAAGTTTTCAGGGAAAAAAATGACATCTTGCCATTTAAAGAATGACTCAAACTTCATGTGGAATCTGTCCATTTACTATGTACTCTATCATTATGATCCCCAAAAGTCAAATGTTATAATACAACAGCACTTGTAGTACTAACAAACAAAACATCATGGAAAAGCCATATTATATTTAACACTAATAACAAGCCAAGTAATGATGCCTATAAACTTGAGCTTCTATTGAAAAGAAATTCACATACATTTTAAAATATGCAACCAGAGGAAGTTATCTCACCTTTAGTATGTGCATTTAAAATTTTGCATAGTTTATAATAGAATATGCCTGAAATTCTTAATTTTGTAACTTTTATTTGCTTAACTGTTAAAATAGCAAATACCATGAGAAGAGAAACTTCAGAAGAAAGAAAAAAGCTTTTTAGTGTCATAAAGGTGAAACATGTAATAATGGTTAAATTTTTGAAATCCATTAGCACTTTACTACAAAAATAAATGTTTACCCTAACCCAGTTAGCAAACTCTGATAAGGAAGTTACCCAAGTGAAACCTTAAATTTCCCACTTACATGATACTATATAATATCACTTTCTAACTTGTTTAAATTTGTGACATTTGATATTTTCATAGTCACTTTATTACAGGACTTAAAAAGTAAGGAGAACCAGACTAGCCAACTCCTACTTTCCACTAAGGCAATAGCCTCAACTGAGTTTTAAGACAAATGTTCTTGTTTTTCTCCTTTTGTACTGAGCCTAAAAGCTTTTAATGTATTGTTTTCTAAGTTCATGGAATAATTCAAGACTGATTGAGAAAGAATTATTTTATGGAACAAATGAGAAATTAATTTAGAAATAAAAGTTAAATCATACCTTATATTTAATGTGTTCAACTATTCAGAGTATATTTTGCTACAGAATACTTGGAAGCCATAAATCATTAATTTTTTTCTGAGCAATTAAGAAACTCAGATTTATCAAATACTCAGCTTGGCCAAGATGCAAACATATTATAAATAGGAGATTCTAAAATAAGCATCTGACAAATTTAGCAGTAGAAATTTCATGTATCCAATTAAGTGTCATAATTGATTCTTGAAGGCATCTTTCCAAACAATTATTCTCAACTTTGCAAATACTAAACACTAATTTTAACCCAGTTATCTCTATACATTTGAACAAATCAGAGTCCAAGATCCTCTAGTAAATTTTTTCTATCAAATGCTCTTGCCAAAACTGGGAATTCTTTTTTTCTGTATTTCAGAACCTGCACATTTCAAAGCCAAAAAACTGGAACGTATTTCTGAATGTGCACTGGCTATTCAAGTTCGTTTGTGTGAAGAAGAAACCACAATTTATGTTGCTCTCCCCTGTACCACAGGGCTAGAACTAGTCTAATAACTGTATCTGCAGAGTCCCTTACCTCTAAGGTCCTAAATACAATCTGCATTTTGCTAGCAAGTAACACAGAAAGCCTGGAAAGTGGAATTGAAACCGCTCCTGTTTCTACCTCTCCAGCATGTGTGCCTGCCAAATGGGAGCTTTAGCAGCCTCCAATTTCCTTTGTAATCCTGCCTCGGCCTGTAGAAGAGCTGTAACACCTGCAATGAGTTCCTTAAGGACCTAAACCCTGTGTAGCAGCTGCAGCCTGCCTCTCTGTAGCAGTGAACCTGGAAGTTGTTTGGTCCTTCTAACTTTCACTCCCCTAGTACTGCTGGCAGTTGATAAATATGTGATTCCCTAAGTCAAATTGTTTCTGCTTGAAATACACAGTGACTTTTTGTTTTCCTGTAACCTGGATTTTATGGTATTTGATGCCCCCAAACAGGGCAGCCTGGCAACTTCTGAAGCTCCTGAAGCATTTACAGAGTGAAGCGTCTCCTCCTCAGCCTTCATTGCCACTGCGAGGCATTGTCAGAATCAGAACTTCTGAGACTTCCCTAATTCCTCATCTCATAGCTATGGGGTCGGTGTGTCATCCAAGCCAAACCCAGATTTTAATCCTTCATATTACAAAATAACCACAAAAGTTAGCTTAATATCTACATCAGGGATCTATATAAAACTCTAATTCATTCTCACCATCCCCATTCTCAGGATACTATCACTCTCACATCAATCGCCAACTCCCAAATCCTACTGAGCTCCACTGCTGCAGAAGCATCCAAGCCTTCCCTGTCTGAGGTTTCAAACTTCCCTTAGCTTAAAGATCCTCTACTGACTTCACCCAAGAAAGGTACCTTGCAAGGGGACTCTGAATCTCTACAAAGCACACCTCTACCACCTCTCATTTCTTGTAGACCAGTAACTAAATAGTTAGAGACACACACCCAGGGGACAGAGTTGCACATAGAAAGCAATAGCTTACACGCTGTCAGAATTGCAAACTTCGGTTGTTACATCAGCAGAAACCTAGGGGTGTGTCTAGAAATAGATTATAAAGGTATTAGTCCAGGGAAGAAGAAACATAACATTGCACTGGTTTCAAATTACCAATAGAGCACTTACTATAAAAGTCTACACTTAATGTGTTAAGCAGCTAGCATCAGTTGTTTGGTTTAAACATGAGTTCACTGTTGACCTGCATTAAGTGAACTTAAGATGCTAGAACTGCTTTAGTAAAATATAGAAGTAACCCAAAGTCTTAGATGTAGATATCAGAACATGGGCTTAATTTTCATGCCTCATCCCTCATGCCTTGGCCTACCTTCTTCCAGAATTGCTGCAGCAATTAGATAAGGGTGGTCGAACAATGCCACATCTTAATTGTACCACATCTGCCTTGTTTTCTGCCCAGGACTTCTCTCTTGCTGCCCTGTGAACACTGTGGGAGCCCTCTTCTCCACTTTTGGCTCAGGCACAAACCTGAAATTGCAAGGTAGCTACTACCATCTGGCCAAAGGGTAATGAAATACAGAACTAGATTCCTATCCCATGCCTTGCGCAGCACGTTCTGTGTGCTGAGAAGGCTCCAGAAAAGCTTATTTAGCCCCAGTTTTCAGTAGTGATGAGAACTCTCATTGTTCTTCCCATGCCTTGTGCAGCACATTCTCCGTGGTTGCTCAGAAGGTTCCAGAAAAGCTGAGTTAGCCCCAGTTTTCAGGGGTGATGAGAACATAACCTCTGCTGCAGTGAATATCAGGGCCCCTTTCTGCCTTTTCCTGTAGTGCACATGGTGACCACCACCCTCTTGTCCTCCTCATTGAGCACTGTCTCCAGCCACTGCAGCCTTCTGTCCTTGCACATACCTCAGAGCTCAGGCACCCAGAACTCTGCACCCCTAGAAGTCACCCAATCTGGGGACTGATGGAAAGTCTTATATAAATACTCCAGCCTAATTGCCACTCAGGTGGGATAATCTCGACCCTCTGGTTCTGAGTCCTCCCACAGGGTTAACTTGCTTGACAATGTGCCCTTCGTTCAGAATAGGATGCTAGGAAATGCTAGTAAAGGAATAGGGAAATAAGGAAAAAGGAAAGGCAGAAAGTTAGCACTTGAATTGAGACCTGCTCCTAGGAAAACTTTAAGACGGCTGTTACTGGAAGTAGCTTCAGGAAGTGGATGATGAGAAGGGAGATCTAGACTCGGGTCCCTTGCTGGCCAGGCTGCAACTAGGACCCATTACCGATAGTAAGTACATAGTGACAACCCCTGGCATGCTGGAGACATGTTACCAAGGCCCTTCCTGCAGTTAACCGGGATGGACATCAGTAGAACAGAACAGGGTGGACTGTCCTGTATGGTAACGTTAGCATAGGGAACATCTGGCAATGTCAGAGACAGTTTTGGTTGTCACAACTGGGCAGGGGGTCTTCTGGTATCTAGTGGATAGAGACAAGGGATGCCGCTAGACATACCATGATGTACAGGACAGTCCCCCACAACAGGAACAATTAGGCCCAATATCGCCCAGTGGATGAGAACCCCAAGTACCTGTCTAGTCTTTTGATTATGCTAGTCTCCAAGCTTTACACTTCCTCTTTACATTAAAACATTTAATTTTATTTAAAATTCAAATGAATCTAACAATAAGACTATGTACTAATCAAAATACCTAACTTTTGAAGTGTTCGTAAATCAGTAAGAAATTCACACATTGAAATCACCAAATAGAAAGCAAAATGACACGTGCCGATCTCTAAATGACCATGACCAACAAATATGCGAGAAAAGATCCTCATTAATAACCAACGAAGTGTAAATGTATCAGGATTCCGTTAGGTAAACTACTCGATGTTTCCAGTAGGCAGAGACTTAAAACAGGGTACCTGGGCATGGTGGCACCTGTAATCGCAGCTACTCTGGAGGCTGAAATACGAGAATTGTTTGAACCCAGGAGGCAGAGGTTGCAGTGAGCCAAGAACACACCACTGTACTCAAGCCTGGGTGACAGTGAGACTGAGTCTCAAAAAATAAAAATAAAAGTAAAATAAGGGGGGGGGGGGGGGGGGGGGGGGGTGGAAAACTCGGTGTTTACAAAACATCTGGGAAAGCTGGAAGAAGGTGGTCCACTGCTAGCTCTCAGATGTTGCTCAAAGTTGCTACTGCCACCCAGGCCAGGGGAGCAGGAAGTCCCTGTCAATGGTAGTATTTACAACCAGCAGCAAGTAGGCAGATGCTTCAGGGAAGATATCAGATCAAGGGCCCTTCAGAGCCCTGTCTCTGTCTACTGCCAGAAGATGGTTGTCGCTTCTACGGCTGCTTCTGAATCTTGCCTGAAGGCTCTTGTGATGGGGTCTTAAACCAGCACAGTGCTGGAAAGGGATTCCAGAAAATGTAGCTTCCAGGTAGCAGTCCCTGTGAAATAGAATAGAGGTGGGTCGGGGTGGGAGGGAAGGAAAGTTGCTGAATGCAACAGACAAGGTTGCACCTTAAAACAATGACACAATGCCAATCACAGCTCACTTACAAGACACTGAGGGCTCTCAGTCAATGAGACTAGTTCCTTCTAGAAAGGCAGTGTAAACTCATCCTCTTACTGGCAGGGTTTCCACTAAGATAAAACGTGATCACTGAAAATCTGTGTATCAATTGACTGACCAACCCAACTCAAGGAATTTCTTAGCATAATGTTGACACAAATTTACAAAACTATATACACAGATATTCCTCACATTAAGATGTAATACTGATACAACTAGGATTTTGATTAGTTGTAGGTCATAAAAGCATGCAGCCATACATGTAAGGTGTGTTCGTATTTTATAAAATATTCTGTTTACTTCTATGTCTTTTGCCCTCAAGATAAAATCCAAAATCCTTACCTGCAGGTAGGTGTCTCTGGCCCCTGCTTGGTTGACCAACCTCACCTCATGCCATTCCTCCTCATTACCAGCTATGCCTCAGCCACATGGTCTACCTTCCAGGACCTTTTCCCTTCTGGAGGCCCTCATTCACACAGTTCCTCTGCCGGAAACACTCAATATGATGTATGTCATCCTACAGAGGCACTTACGTAAAAGTACATAAAAATATGTGCATTAAGAAATGGATTTTTTGAAAATATTCTTGTATTTCTGTATCTGGTTATATTTGCAACTCTAAAAAAGCTTATTAAATTTCTTTGCAACTCTGATGGTTAATTTGAAAATCTACAGAAAATTATACATGAAACTGAAAGAGATTTGAAATTCTAGTGGAAACAGATGCTTTCCTTGTGAAATGTTTTTAAAAGAATGACTTGCCAAGAAGGTGATTTGACCAACCCCACAACCTAGAAAACTTTTGAGTCACTAAGATACGAACTCTCGAAATACCCTAGAGGTAGATTTTGTTTCATAAATTAGCTTCAATATGGTTTTTTTTATAGTGAAAATGTGTCATCCACATAGAAGGGTTTATAACATGAGTGCTTTTTCTTTAAATATACTTTTACTGTCCAGAGTAAACTATATAAGCTGTTCGCTAGTGTCTTGAAAGCTTTCTATGTGCCTCCCTTATGGAATCTTCTTTTCTTTCCAGCACCCAAGAAATTAACACAAACATTAGCACACTGATTGTGGCTTATTTCTGTAATAAATGTAAATCCTCAATAGGGATAACAAAACATACTGTATAGCTTTTTAAATGAAGAACAAGCACAAGCCTAGATAAGGAAAAGGTACTGGTACCTCTATTAGGCAAAGATTCCTGTGAGAAGATAAACCAAATGGACTCCTGGATCCAAGGCCAGCATGACCTTCTGCTTACAAGGATCAGTTTGGTACAGAGTGGACAAGTTGAGTGAGTTCTGGGAAAGAAGGAAACGCCAAAGTTGCATTTAGCTGATTGCAAGAAGGAAGAGGCAACTCTGTATTTTCAGCTTCTAAGATTTCCCTTGCCTCCCTCCAGTTCTGAGAAATGTTTCTGAACAGAACTCTTCTGTTTTGACCTGAGTATCCTCCAGGGATTCCAGCATCCAGACCTGAGGGGGGGAGGGCAAAAACTTCAAGAGTTTAACACAAACCAAATACTAAAAAAGGTGGGCCACGCTGACCTGGGGGATTCTGTCCTCTGATTAAAGAGACGGGTCTCTTGGATGGCTCATTGCTGGGACACTGAGAACCCAGAAACCAGGCTGTCAGAAGTCCAAGCTCCAGGAAGAGGTCTTGTGAACTCAGCTAGTGTTTACCCCAGCTGACAGCTGAGCACCCAGTATCAACTGCTAACCATGTGGGTGAGCCCGGATCGTGTCCCCGCCCAGTGGAGCCTCCAGGTGACTCCAGACTGTGAAATAGTTAATCTTACAGGTCAGCTCAATTGGGCTATGGGGCCCAATTGTTTGGTCAAACACCAGTATAGATGTTGCTATAAAGGCTTTCGTATTATGTGATTAGCATTTAAATTGGTAGACTGAGTAAAGCAGATTAACCTCAATAAGGTAGGTAGGCCTCATCTGATCAGTTGGATGCCTGAACAGAACAAAAAACTGACTGCCCTTGAGCAAGAGGGAATTCTGTCAGCAGACACACCTCTGGCCTGAACTGCAATGCTGGCTCTTCGCTGGGTCTCCAGCCTGATGGCCTTTGAAGTTAAACTACATAAGCTCCTCTCTGGGTCTCCTGCCTAACTGGCCCACCCCGCAGATTCTGGATTTCCCTGTCTCCTTAACTTAGGAGGGCTTCACCACCAAAAGGTCTCACCTCCTAACACCATCACCCCCGGGATTAGGTCTCAACATGTGAGTTTTAGGGGGACAGAAACATTTAATCCATTAAAGAGGGACTTCGAAGGAACCAAGCAACCTAACAAATGCGTCCCACCCTTCCATCCCCCACTAGTTTGGAAACGCATTTGAAGAGTTTAGAATTCTAATGTGTCAGCCTCACTGCTGACAAAGGCAGAGCGGGAGGATGTGACTTCGTATCAGAGCCAAAAATTAAGCCACAAAATTAAGCGAACACACTCCATGGAAGTGTGGGACAGGGGCTGGCCCTAAAGGAGCAGAGGGAGAAGGCTGTTCTCCTTTGGCAGACTGGGACGCCCAGGGAGGAAGGGAAGAGTCTGAGCTGAGCGTGTCCAGTTCCTTGTTCCAAAATTCACCAGTCAAGTCATTCTCCCTTGACGCAAAAGGACAAGCTTGGTCAAAGCCAGGAGTTAACATTAACAGATTTTTCTACCTAGGAGGAAATGGTGCAAGTGGAGGAGCACCACCACGCTCATGCTCACCTTTCATAGGGAAATCAAATGACAGCTGCAATGGAGCATCTGACATGCAAACTCGCCTAGGGTTCTCGGGCCTCACCTTCCTCTTCGCCTCCTTCACCATGTCCTTTTCCCTCACTCAACCTCTCCTGGAAAGTCCCTCGGGGTTTGTTCCTTGGTCCTATTCTCCATTCTTCCTCACCTTCCTAAGTGAGCTTATTGAGAGCCTTAAATACCAGAAACAGATTGAAAATTCCTCCCTTAATTTTTTATATCTAGTGTAACTTTCATATCAAAATATAATGGTTATATTTATGAATATAAATGCAAAACATGGAACACACTAGCGTATCAAAATACCAATTGTAGGCCGGTCATGGTGGCTCACGCCTATAATCTCAGCACTTTGGGAAGCCAAGGTGGGCAGATCACCAGAGGTCAGGCGTTCAAAACCAACCTGGCCAACATGGCGAAACTGTTTCTATTAAAAATACAAAAAAATTAACTGGGCATGGTGGTGTGTGCCTATAATCCCAGGTACTCAGGAGGCTGAGGCAAGAGAATCACTTGAACCTGGGAGACGGAGGTTACAGTGAGCCAAGATCACACCACTGTACTCTAGCCTGGGCGACAGAGCAGGACATTGTCTCAAAAAAAAAAAAAAAAAAAATTGTAGTACACACTATAGTGTCCCACAAAGTCTCTCCCTACTCCTTTTATTATTGACTAAGTGACTACTAGATGATGGGAGTACTGATGACTGACAGCTGTTAGCTGACTTCCTCTCTGGTCATTGACCTTGGCTGATGAGAGCCACTTTACCCACAGTGCAAGGGTAAACCCCCTTCCTTGCAGATGCAGAGGTGCAAAGGCCCAGCCACTGTGCCCTAGTCCAAGGCAACTCTGAGCCATCCAGTTCCAGAGTTCCCTGGGGGATTAGGAGTTCAATTACTCCATCGGTCCACCCTGCCTCTCCCATTGCCCCAGGGTTGTGCTGCTGATAAATTTCCATATGATAATGCTTCGTGGAACCCAACCTGCAACATCACCAGACAATGACCAAGTCAATTTAAATATGATTAGTAAAATACTTCAGGTTTTACAGACTTTACTGTTTAATAAACTCCTGTGCAACGATCTAACATAAAGCTGCTGCAGGATGCATAGCTGCTGCAGGATTATGTATGACAGAGGAAAGGGGGAGTACAGTGAAAGTGAAAGATGGAATGCATGAAACACAGAAGAAACTTCAGGCAATATCTAAGATACCTGCTGTGTACCAAGCAATTAGTCTGAATTAGAGAAGAGTGAATGGGGAACAAACATTTTAAAGGCTGCTGTTACTAAGTTCCAGGACTGATTTTTGTCCGTGTTTTTATTCACACATCACACTGGATCATTTTGCTGGGTACAGAACACTAAGTTGTGAATTTTTCTTTCCAATCTTCCGATAAGCTGAGGTGGGTAGATCACTTGAGCCAAGTTGGAGACCTGCCCAGACAACATGGCAACAACCCTGCTCTATTAAAAACACACAAAATTAGCCAGGTGTGGTGGCATGCACCGGCAGTCCGGCTACTCAGGAAGGCGAGGTAGGAGGATGACGTGAGCTCAGAAAGTTGAGGCTGCAGTGAGCTAAGGTCATACCACCACACTCCAGCCTGGGCAATGGGAGTGAGACCCTGTCGCAAAAAATATGATAAAACGCAGTGCGCAGGGCGAGTGTAGCTTTAACTGAAAATGTTACGACCACTGTTCATGCACATATTTTCTGACTTTCTTTCCAAACTAAAGTGCATGCCTGGCTGATCCAGTGCTCTGTACTCTCAAAGCACTTAGAAAGAGATTCCTGATGAGAGTTATTTTAAGGAGTTATTTTAATTATTCTCATTAATTCTTAGAGAAGTCTGGGAGTCTATGGACTCTGTCAAATTTTGACTAAGGTGAAATCAAAGAAATTTAAGGCTGATATTTCTACTAAAAGCAAGAACATGAGATTAGCTATGAGTAATTGCAAGAGAACGCTAATACATTGGGGTCTGCGATGACATCTGAACTCCTGAAGTCAGATGCATGAGGTTTGCATGTTTTATAATGCCTAGAGTGGGACAGAGCGACCTTTCTGCCCCTTTTTAGACCTTTGACGGTCACAGGATGGAAGATCTGCAGAAACTCCCTACTGTCTTCTCCCACTTGGGCTCTCTCCATAGCCTTCTCGGTGATCTAAGATTATTGAAGCTTGTGTTCCAGTTTCCACCTTAAGGTTGATTATTACCCACAGCACTCTCATAGTTTCTATGAGATTATGTATGCAAAGCACTTGAACCATGCCTGGCACACAGGAAGTGCCACAGACACTTGCTAGTTAAAAAATTCAGAAGCAGATATCCAATAATGCCTCGCTTGTTTCCACAGAGGATGACTCCCCAACTGTCTATTTTTCTCTTCCAAAAGGGGGTCATACTTGTTGCCTGTTGTGTGGTAGGTACCCTGGTGCTGGGCACTGAAGGTGTACCAATGACAAAGGCTCATTCTGCTCCGAGTGGGGCGATAGGCATATGTAGTCGATCGATTCTTAACGTCTTGCAAATGTTGACAAATTTGGAGACAGTAGGATGATGAAGTCAAAGTTGCTACGGATTGTCCACCATTGTTCACGCGGACGATGCTAAGACAGGACATTTCATACACCCGACCATGGGTTCCCCCAGAAGTGACATGTATTGCTTCTGCTCATCTATCTTCAGCCAGGAACATCTTTCTCCTCATAAAACCCCTTCCCTCCACCTGACCAACTCCCACTGAGCTTTTGGG
>NC_045440.1:143089924-143194239 GCF_002776525.5 Piliocolobus tephrosceles
GGCATTCCAAGCAGACCAAGGAACAAGGGCCAGACCCTGAGTAAGGAGGACACTTGGTGCCCTGAAGAGGCCAAGAGATGATTGTGGCCGAGGGGCAGAGAGCCCTGGAGGAGCGTGTTGGAAGGTGAGGTGGGGTGGCTACGCCAGGCCTCACAGCATCTTGTAGTCCGTGTCGAACGATTCAGACAATAGGCTTCCTCTGCCCCCTCCTGGCTTCTTGTTGGCTGAGGATACCAGTATCCTGGTCGTGGTGGGAGCTATCGTGGATCAGAGAACGTGGAAGCTGGTGTTGTCATCACCCAAGCAGAGAGGGTCCAGATTGGATTCACAGCAGAGATTTGAGCCCTTACTCCCAGAGTTTGACTGGCACCTCCAATCCCACTGTGAAGCCCCAGGGTGTGGGCTCTGAAGGAGCTGGGGGTGGGAGGGTGTAAGGGTTTATCTGTAGAATATTGTTATAATGGGTCTGGTTCACCTAGGTGAAATGGGGAGTGCAGGTGACAGACAGACGGGGGTGGTCCGCGGCGCCGCACCCTGGAGCTACCGCTCTGCATTGCTGGTCTTGTCCAGTGTCCTCTGCCCAGCTACTGGAGGATGCCTGGTGTGAGTGAGCCGGCGTGGAAATGGGCTGTTGAGCCAGTGAGGGGAGGCACAGAGGTTGTCACCAGTCAGGTGAGGGATGCCCAGGCACAGGGAACAACAGATGCAAAGGCAGTTTCCTGTAACCTGCATTCCCTGCCTGACATAACTGATTAAACACAAACTGTTGCTCATTCTTCCCTATCCGGACTTCAAGGGGAGGTGGCCTGTGAGTTGAGCTTGTCATTACAGCAAATAAGCATGCTGAGGGGATTGCAGACTGTACAGTGAGAGGCAGTGAGGAGCAGCAGTTATCTCATTGTATTTGAATGATGATGAAACACTCACTAATTGTGCTGGGGCCTGGGGATACAATCTGCCAAGCAATTACACCCAGCCAGGCCTTCCCAGATAAGCTGTTGCAGGCGGGTGGGAATAGCATTTCTAGACCACCTTCCACGTGAGGCAGGAACAGACAGGAGGACTACCTGGTGTCCCTTTCCCCTAGGGTTTGGTCTCTGCAGGGTCAGTCCCACCTGCCTCCTTTGTGAGGCCTAGACCAGAGCTCCTGGGAGGACTGTGGGCATCTTCCAAGGATGGCGCATCCACCATGGCAACAGCACAGTGATTGACTCTAGGGTGGCCAGCTGTCTTGGTCTCCCTGGGACTTAGGGGATGGAGAATGTGGGATCTTCGATGTTCACACCAGGACAACCCCTAGCAATTTTGACTTCCTCAGCCTTTCTCCCGTACACATTCAATGTGTGCCAGGCCTGGCTGAGCCTTTCAAAGATTTATGAGGGAATGTGGGTTTTTATGGGTTGTTTTTTTGTTTTGTTTTTTTTCTTCAACAGCTGGAGGGGCCCTGCTCACAGCGGCCTCAATTCCTGTAAGCTACCCCCCATCACTCTAGGCAGACCCCCAACTGACATTCCTCCAGGCCTTGCAGTTGATCAGGGTTCTAACAGGAAGCAGATGGACATCCAAGTGTTTCCTTCGAGAGAGTTCCTGAAGATCCTATTAATAGAGGTAAAGGCAGAGTTAAGGGAACCAGGAATGGAGAGTGGGGCACCCGGGGTCTGGGAACCTTGGGAAGCCTCTTTCCACTTTGGAAGCTGCAGGGGTCTTAGGATGGGGGCTTGCTAGACCCCAGAAAGTGATGGGCCACTCCTTGACAAGGCAGCAAGGGATTGAGAGTTCATAGGTATCTTGGTATCTTTCTCTCCACCCTCCCGTCTTTTATCAGTGTCTCCCACTGGCCAACTCCAAAGGGAAGCCAAAAGTGGCCTGGAAGATGCCATCCTAGAATCAGCCTCCCAGGCATAGAGCAGGAAAAGGTGGGCAGAGAACAGATCTAGAGGAAAGCCAGTACATACACCAGAAAGGTAACCCAGAGCTGAGCCTTGGAGCCTGAGTTCAAGTGCCAGGGCCAACCAGTTACTTTCTCCAGAGATGGAAAGTATTCTCTGTGTCCTAAGCTATCACACAAGGATAATGTCACCTATTGTGTGGGGGCACTGAGGCATAAAAGAGTAGAGCATACTGGTATGTGTGTTGGGGAGAGTGGTCTGTCACCTGTTTGGAGAATGAGAGTAGGGTTTTTTTCTACCCTTATCAGATTGAATTTGATTCTCTCACAACACAGGTAAATTACCTGGCATAGCACCTAATATGAAATATCTTTTTTGGTTTCTGGACCCTGCTGCTGCTTGTGAGATTTTAGACTTAAGTAATTTGACTCAACCTCCCCTTTGGTAAATAAGGATTGTTATTTAAATCTGTCCCCCAAAATTCATTGTTAAACTTAATCCCCAACACAATGGTATTGGAAGGTGGGGCCTAATAAGAGATTGAGCCATGAGGGTGGAGACCCCAGGAATGGATTAACTCAAAAGTGAGTCTTGAGAGTGGGTTTTAAAAGCAAGCTTGGCCCCTGGTGCCATCTCACACACTCTTGCTTCCTCTTTCCACCCTTTAGCTGTAGGATGACCCTTACCAGGCAACACCATGCTCTTGGACTTCCCAGCCTCCAGAACCATGAGCTAAATAAACTTCAATCCTGTATAAATTACCCAGTTGGTAGTGTTCTGTTATAGCAACAGAAAACAGACTAAGACAAGGATAAAAATGGCACCTGTCAGATAGGTTCCAGGCATGTTCTAAATATCTCTTTAATCCTCACAATGAACCTATCAAGCACCACATAAAGGCCAGCTGTGGCTATCACTTTTGTTGTTGCTGCTGGTATTAGGTTTAAATGAAATACCTCATGTAGGTCACTTAGTAGCCTCCCAAAAAATGACTAGCTCCATTTTACAGAGGAGGCACTTGCATAGCTTTTTTATGTGTTAAACTTAGCTAGACTACAGTCCCAGTTATTCAATCAAATGCTAATCTAGATGTTTCTGGAAAGATACTTCATAAGTGTGATTAAAGGTCATAATCAGCTGACTTCAAGTAAGGAAGATTGTCCTAAGTAACCTAGGTGTGCCTGATTCAGTCAGTTGAAAGGCCATAAGAGCAGAGCTGAGGCTTCCTGGATGGAAAAGACATTCCACATAGGGATACCACTTTTGGCCCATGCCTGAGAGTCCCAGCCTGCTGATCCCGGAGGCCAGCCCTGCAGATTTCATACTTGCCTAGACCTCACAATCATGTAAGTCAACTCCTTCCAATAAATCTCTTAATATGTTTCCTAATGGCTCTGCTTCTCTGGTGGGATACCTAGCTGATACAACCTCTGAGCCCTTGAGAGGGTGTAAGAAACTTGCCTAGGACTTGTTCTGCAAGAGGTGGAGAGCTAGAATTAGGATTCAGGCCTCCTGACCCCAAGCCCTGCTCTCTCCCATTAACTGTAGAAGACTGACTGTGTGGCCAGGGGGTGGCCTGATCTCCAGGGCTCACAGGTAAGCAAATATTAATTTCTTCCCTGCCATTACCCCAAATGCTCCTGAACTTCATACCTCATTCCCTTTCCATGGCCAGCACTGTGAGCTGCATTCCAGAATAAAAGGCAGAGCCATTGGCTGGCAGGACAGGAGGAAGGGAGCAGCCCTCAAGGGCACCAAAGCCCCAGACCGTAGCCCAGGCCCCTGCACCTGCCTGCTCAGAGGACGCCTTCGGAAAAATCCTTACCCCCAACATGCTAACTTTTCTTTAAAACAAGATGCCACGTGCCCCCACCCCCCTTCAAAAAGCATCTATTCCTGGTGTCCCACTGGGGCGTTGCCATGGCAACAGTAAAAACCAGAGGCCCAGCAAACAGGGCTACTTTTCTTGATGGTTCTTTGGGGACTTCACTGCTCTCAAAGGCTATGCAAGCCAGCTTCATCTTCTCTGAGCACCAGTGAACAAAGACACTCCCTTCCTTTTCTCTTTACCCCAGACCCAGACCCAGACCCTGGGGGCTGAGGATTCTAGCTGGAGGAGCCAGAGAAGAATTGCAGAGAATCCCAAGTTCTGATCGTAGGGTCAAAGCCAAGAGTGGATTCAGCACCCCCTTTGCAGTTTGTGCCAAGAGTCAGGATAGTGAGGTTCCCCAAGAAATAATCCAGAGCTGTTAACTCCTTGAAGGTAAAGATGGGTGATTCTTCCAAGGGGAATGGTAAGAGCTAAGAGCTGCTGTGTCTGGTCACATCAGCAGAACCACATTCAAGCCAACCATCCTGTAATGCTAGGAAGTTAGATCACGGGACAGCTAGGGGTGGGGACTCTCATTCCACTCCAAGATTGCACGTGTCAACAGCAATCACCACCCCCAGGGTCCAGCCCTACTCCAACTCATCCCTATTTGTCAGTGTAAGTTGGCATCTGCACTAGGTACTACAGCATGTGATGGCAGGTCAGGTGAGTCTGCAGTGGATGTGAGAGTGGCTAACAGGAGCAGAGGGGACACATGGACTGCACATTGCATCCTTGCCATGTTTTATTGACCCCACAGAGCAGGCATGTCAAGTCTGCACCAAAGCCCCAGACCTTATTGTCTTACCATTGTTAGCCATAACCCCTGCAAGAGAGAAATCGAATGAGATCGCTGCGTGGGGCATGCATTCTAACTCCTGGCCTCACAGACCCTGGGGTCCTGAAAAAGTGGGGAGGACCAGCAGGCAGGAGTTTGTTCCCTCTTCGTGCCCCCCACCTCCATGTGCCATTCTACAGATGTCCAACCTGCCTTTGATTTTGCCAGAGACCTCTGGCTGAGCCAGGCTCAGCTGACCTAAGGCAAAGTCCAGGAGGATAAGGACAGCCAGAGGGGTGAGAGCATCACAGGGTCTGTTGCTGGGTGTTGGGAGGCCTAGGGAGTAGAGGCCATCTTCACATCCAAAGAACATAGCAGGGATTCAGCCACAGGGGCCTCCTGGGCCGCGAGCTCAGATATGTTTCTGCCTGAAGCCTCAGCTCTCACCCATCAGCAGCTGGAATGTTCTTCCTGCCCCCGTCTGTTCAAGCTCACTTTTCCAGTGGAGAACAGTCCTGACTGCCAACTGTGTACAGCCACCTGTTTCCTGCTGGGCTCCAAATCCCCTACTGTTTTTCTGTGTTCCATGACACTGCTTCAAACATATGGTATAATTATCTGTTATGGTTTTTTCTCACCCCGTGATGGACTATAAGTTCCTCAAAGGCACTTGTGTATCTAATATTCACATCCTGAGTCCCTAGAGTACAGTGTCTGGCTTATAATAAGCTCTCAATAACTTTCCTAAATGAGGTGGATCTTTAAGAAGTCTCAAAATTGAGCCCACCTTAGATAATACATATGGTTTTGTGTGAAAGGGACTAGGCATGTACTAACCAAACCCATAAGGCTCATCTGCCTTCCATCAAGGTAGTACTCCAGCCTATTCGGGGTACAACTTTTGGTTAGTACCAAAGTCTCTGATTTGGCCTTTCCTGCATGGCCTTTGGCATAATAACTTTTAATTTATCTGGTGTTCAAAACAAAGGCTGCCATACATCGTTGTACTGGTTGTACAGTGCACAGGTGAGCTCAACTAAGGTGACACAAAGAGGTAGAAATAGGGCCAACCCTCCCTAACCTGTGCTTCTGTGACCTGAAGCTGTGCCAGTGCGTGAACGAATGACTTTGTCTTCCACGAAGGTGCCACTGCTTCCTGGACCCTGTGCCCACTGGACAAATCCCAATAGAGGTGCATGTTTCCAGAGTGCACGTCATGCTTCAATAAAAGTTAAGTTTTGATGGGGGGAGGGGGGTGGGAAACTTGGATCTAGAACTGCTTCCAGGAAAGGTATGGGTTGATGTTGAATGGACCATTAAAAAATGGGGTATGGGGTGACCTTTAGATTTCTTCCCTCATAGTAGGGCCATCCTCACTTGCTGAAGTAGGCCCATTCCTTGGGGTGGGGGGATTGTCCCAGTAGGAAACCTGGCATCAGAAGGTGCCCAGCACAGTGTGTGGTGATCGAGCAATGCTCACTCCTAAGTTAAGAAAATACTTTCCTTTCCTAGATCGCTTACATTATCTTTCCCAAGATCTCTGCCTGGGCCAAGACTTGTACCTCGTTCTCCTGATGAGATGCTCTAGTGATGATCATAATGACATTTTGTCCACTTAGTCCAGGCTGTCTGGGTGCAGTGTGTCGAGCAGGCAGGGTCCACCAGGACACAGATGGCAGAGTCTGGCTGGGTAATTTGTGGATGCTTTAATGAAGGGACTATTTTCCAAAGCTCAGCAGAATATAAGGAAACAGTAAAGGATAGTGCCGTACCCAAGACTGACCTCCTTAGGCCAGGAAGAAAGGGCAGTGCAGAACCTGGAAACCAGAGGCAGTGTGGAGAGGGCCTCCTGGCAGAGGCTGAGGCCCTTGCTTTAGAAAACATCCAGACCACAGAGTTGCCACAGGGGAAAGGGAATAAATCCTCCCTCCCTCTTTCCTCCAACCTCCTGACTTCCTGCCAGAGCTCCGCATTGACCAAGCCTACATGGAAGACACACAGGTTTGTGTCCATGGACACAGGGCAGAGTGGATAAAGGCGGAGAGGGATTTGGAGGGGAGAATAGAAGATTCCCCCTACAATGAGTCAGGCTGCTAGAGTCTGTCATTGCATCCAAGCTCACCTGGTTTATTAAAAACTGATGAGCTTGCATTAGCCAGGAGAAGGGACAGGAGTGGATCTGGCCATGGGGGTGATTTCACCCAGGACTTAAGGACTCTTAGACCTTGCAAGATGCCTGAATGCTGGCTTCCTCCCCTCTAGTCAACTGCCTCGGGGACAGACAGCTCTTCCATCCAGTTCCTGTTAGGAAAGAATAGGGAGAGCTCCAAGTGGTCAATTTGTGACTGGAGTCTGTCCCCAGAGCCGCCCCTGGCCCAGAGGACACACTGCCATCATTAGCTCAGCCTGCGTGAAGGTCCGCCCTCAGTCCTGGCTGGGGGCGAGGTCTATTACCAGTGTACAGGTTCTGCCCATTGCTGAGTGTCTATTCCAATAATGCATTCCAGAACTTGGTCAGCAGCCACAGGATGAGTTGGGAGACCCATGATACCCACTTTGAGATGGACCTGAGCTACAGCCCCATGGATCACCTCACTCTGTAATCACCTCCTCTGACTGCTAGATTCCAGGATTCCTGGAATCAGTGCCAGTTCAGAGCCAGGGTCTGGCAATCCCCAAAAAGTCTGATCTTTCTCCTTTCTCCCAGTGCACTGTGTCCCTAGTAAATGGCCATAGCTGCCTTCGAGAAAGGCTATGAGAAAAATTCACAGGATAAATGTGTGGCAGTGTACCAGGGTCCTTCCTCAGGGACACCAGGTCTCCCTTTCATTCAAGGGGTTCTGGGTCTGTACTCTGGCTCAAGTCTGGGCTATTGCAAGGAGCAGCAAAAAGGGGCAGGTGCCGGGCAAATAAACACACTAGAAGCCACTTTCCATGGTAGACGTACAGCCAACAGGAACACGTTCCGGCATGCATACAGCTGAACTAAAAATAACCACAAAGGCAGTGTCTCAGAGTGCCTGGCACATAGCTGCATTTATTACAAGCATTACATACATTATCTCAGTAGGTGCTTTGACTCACAGGGAGATGTTAATAATTCCTCAAAAGCGCCCTGTTTACACGAGAAGCCTGAGGTTCAGCAAGGGTAAGCAGCAGGACCACCTGGCATCTGTATGACTTGGAGGCACTGAGCCTGGAAACAGACCCAGTCCCCGCCCCAGGGAGCACTGACCTTCCCCAGTCCCTGCCGGGCCCTGCAGGAGGGCCAGGTGAGACCGTTGCAGACGGGGGAACCCCACGGGGCGCAGGCTCTCTGAGTCTGTTTATTAACGCGATTCTTGGTTGGTGAGGCTGACTCATTTGAGCTGCCAGGCAGTGGACTTGAACTTCTCAGGCGATTTCCCCAACTGAGTGACAGACCTTCTAGCTCTGCGGCCCGGCCTTTAAGAGGTTGTGTGGGCTATGCCAGCGAGCCATGCACCTTGAGCTCCATCCAAACCGTTCTCTCTTTGGATGAATGAGTCGGCTCTCAGGCAGACTTGGCAGGATTAGAATCACAGCTGAGGCTTGATTGGTTCCTTATAGCCACCAGCTCTAGACACGTTTTGAAAAGCGAGATCTGGATTTTTATCCGAAGCTGGTGCCATTCTGATTCAACCTTTGCCACTGCTGGTTAAGAGATGCTGAGGATCCAGGGAAGGATGAGACTGCCTCACTTACAGGAGAGAGCTGTCGTCGTCCTCTGATGGGGCCGCCCACACAGTCCTGTTTTAAGGAGGAAACACAAAGAATTGAAAGTGAAAGTCACATTTAAAATGGAAAAGGCTCTATGGACTAAATATTTCACCCTGGATGAGGGTAAAACTGGAGTGGGCAATACGTAACCCAGATAATTAAGACCCCCTGCTCCTGATGTAAGATTTTATTGCATGTTGGAATCTCTATAGAGACTCCTCTTATTGTTTGGGAAGATGATGTCAGCCAGTCATTAACTCATTTATCACGAACCTGCATGTGCCAGGCACTGACCGCCTAAGGAACGGTGTCCCCAGGAACAAACATGGAGCAATCAGGATAGGCTGACAACGGTTACGACATAGTGGCTTATGAAGGTTTTTTCTCACCGTGTGAGTCCAGCGTAGGCCAGCTGGGGAGTCCCCACCTTACCTCCTCTCTTCAGGACCTGGGCTTAGCAGCCACTATCTTGAAACTTGCCTGTCAGTGCAACAGAAGGAAAGAAAATCCTGGAGGCTCTCTCACAGTTCAGGTTGAAGCCGGGAAGTGATCTGTGCCGCTTCACCTGTGATTCATCGGCCAGAACTAATCACATCACCGCACCTACCCAGGGGACCAGGAAGTGCAACCTTGACAAGCCTGGAGGGTGCAGAGGTGGGAGGGGCTGCTGCACAGCCTTGCTGACCACAGGCATATAGGATGGGTTGGTGATGAATGCCACCAGTGTTCCGGGGAAAACGGATCATCAGATTTGCTCAGGAACCCCTAGGTTGGCAAAGTTCAAATTTTTCTTTAAGACAGTAAATGCTGTGAGATATCTTGTGGTGTGGGTTGTAAATCTGCACAAAAGGGACTTAGAACACAGCAATGCCTGTTACATTTTTCTGGAGGGTGATGGAGGACCTTGTAGGACCAGCATGCTATGGAAAGCATTTTAGGAGATGCTCTGAAGATTACTGGAAAAGAACTTAGCACACAATGCCTACCACACGATGATAGGAACTACTTAGCACAGATGATCTCCTATGTCTTACTTGATAACGTCTACTTGACCATTTGCAGATGAGCCAAGTGACCAAGGACCCAGGGATACTAAATGGTAGGGCTCACCCCTCTGGGTTGCTTGTGAGAATCATAAAGAAGTTCTGATACTGCTGATTCTAGAGCATAACACAGAGGTGCTCACATGTGAAGGAGCTCATTTGAAAATTGGCATCTGCAAACTGGAACATCTACTGTTGTGGCTCTTAATTGATAGGATTTTCCACTTGCAGAAAGGGAGAGTAAAACCTTTGAAAACTCATTCTTTACATGGTGGCGTATTGCTGCCAATCACGACTTCTTTGTCACCGTGGTTTCAGTTGCCCTAGAGCATAACTGCTTCTTCCTCAAGTGTCCTGTTCAGGGACCTCACAAATAAGTATGCTGTGTATTCCTGCTGTGGTGTGCTCCTACAGCTCTCGTCAGACCGTCCCAAATGTAGCCTGCACAGAACTTAGTAAAAATCTCACCACATGATGGAGGAACAAATCAAGATATGCAGAAAAGTATTTTAAGTGGCCGTTATTTCCCGTAACAGGTGCATGGTGATAACAGTGAGGACAGTGATGAAGATTCCCTGGAATATGCTCCACAGTCTCCTGCCTGCCCACTGCCCCCCATTCCTCATTTGGGCAGCAGCACAAGCCCCCGTGTGTTTGAACTGAATGACCAGCAGCAGGGGGATGGTGGGGAGAGGGGAAGGTGCTGATGTGTGGGGTTAGAATCTCAGGTGTCCTGATCAGAGTTCTCATTAGGGAGCAAAAGGAAGTTGTGGATCCTGCACTGATCAGCCAGGGACTCGAAAACGCCTCATCCACGACTGCCCTGGGTGTCCCTCTGAGCTGAGTGGGCCTTGGCTAAAATAACAGAAAAGACAAGAAAGGAATTCAGCCATATTATCCCTTGAAGATTCTGGAAAGCACAGAGTTCTTAGGAAGCACTAATCTGGTTCACTGAGGATAGAAACTCTTCCAAAGAGAAGAGAAATAGAAATTGTCTTAAGTCATAAACCAAGAGCCAGCCCTGCTGTGGATCCCCCACTCCACATTCTTGGAGCCACTGGACCCCAGGATGCAGTTTAGTAACAGGCCCTGCCTGAGTTGGACGGTTCCACAGCCTCTCTGAGCTCATGTCAGGGTGCTGGGGACCTCGGATCCATCTCTGAGCCAGGGAGTTCTCCTTCAGAGCCAGCGCAGGTCACGAGACTGTTTGGGGTAGGAGGAGCAGAGGAAGAGAAGGATGCAAGAGCCTCACTGGCTCTCCAGGGCGCAGACTCTGACTTCATCCCATCATTTAGGTATTCGGGAAATGCTGAAGGACTATTGTCTGCAGACTTGGCTCTAGGGTAGAGCCATGAATGAATAAAGCAAGTGAAAGTCCCTGCCCTCTGCCCCATGGGGCTCATGCTCCCCTGGGGGAGACACAAGAGACATGTCAAATGTTTAGTAGTGGCAGATGGTGATCAGTGCTAAAGCAGAAAGCAGGCTGGAGAGGCACCCTCCAAGAAGGTCACATCTGAGCAGAGACACTGGGACGGGAGAAGGTGGGGTGAAAAGAGCTGCTGGTAGAGGGAACAGCAGGTGGGGGTGCCACGTGGGCGCATCTGCACGCCATGGAGAGCACAAGCCGGGCACGCAGATAGGAGCAAAGCTGACCAGTAGGAAGGACCTGGCTTCTAGCCCAGGCATCCACAGAAGGGTTGAGAAGAGAAAGCAATCTGTCCTTATTTACATTTTAAGAGGATTTAAGACCCCAAGTCACAATGCAGAGAACGGAACACCCAGGAGTAAGTTTTTCCGTATGTAAATTAAGTCTCAATCACTAAGAATTAAAATTTTTACCAGGGCTCTGGCCCATCTGTTTCCTGGATGAGCCCTGGGTAGGTGCCCTGGGGGAAGCCAAACAGAGCTGAGCAGGTAAGCAGGGAAAGAGGAGGCATGGCCTCCAAGACAGGCAAAAAGCAGCCTGGCTTTGTGTGGCCAGGTTCAGGAACATGACCTGTGGCCATGGTCTGCTTTTGACCAGCATCTCCCATTAATCTCTGGGACAGCTGCTGCAGCATCACCTGAGTGCTCTTTAGAAATGCACCTTCTCAGCCCCATCCTAGATCCAGACTAAGGGCACGACCCAGAAACCTGTCTTCATGAGCCTTCCAGGTGGAGCTCGGGAGCCCCAAGATTGGGCAGCTCCTATGGAGCTGGAGGGAGCAGATTTGCCTTCGATATAAAGAACACTGAGCACCTGTTAACTGCCTCATCTTCCCTTGTGTCCATACACACACCAGTGAAAAAGGGCAGCATGGTTTCTCATTTTTAACTCAGATTCCTTGGCCACGAAAGAAAAACAAAAATCAGCAAATCTGGTCTCGGTACAGTTGAGGTCAAACTCTTGGTTTGGTTTCATTGCCTTCTGGAAATGGTGCTCATCTACTTTCTGGTTCCTGGATCCAATTCAAGCTGCACAATATAACTGAGTCAGCACATAAAATCCAAGAAGGATAGTCTCGTATTTTAAGGCAAATTCCTTACTTGATCAAGGTTGTTAGGGGAAAGGCCTCAGAGCAGGCCTGTCCACAATGAGGAAGACCAAGAGCAAACAGGGTATACGGCCAGGACTGTCCACCTTGCTCTCTGCTTTCAGAATGTGGTTTACAGGCAGGAAGACGAGGCATCAAAGCAGGTCTTTTCCAACCTTTCTCAGTGAAGAAAGACCAAGATACATTTGTAAACGTGCCATAGAGATTTTAATGGAAAAAAATTAGAAAAGTGCATTGTACAACACCACATTAAATGATTTTTTTCTGTAAAGACATTGTAAAATATATACAGGGCTGCGTACCGCACTCGTTACAAAAGAAAGATGCAAACCCTTGTGTAAGTTACATACTCTACATGGGCTGGATGTCTACTTGGACTTGTAAACATTGGTGACTAGGTTTTTTAAATATTAAGTAAGCTGTGACAATAATAAATACATCTGATATTTGATGGTTGTCTCATTCTGTTGAACTTCAGAATGGCATTCTAAGGCCGTTTGTGAAGGTGTGCCATCTCTGCAGACAGAGAAGGCCAGAGAAGATGAACAAAAGAAAACAAACAGAAGCAGTAGGCTCCTTTCGAATTTGGTTCTCTGTGGATGAGTTTGAACTGCTGATTTTTGCCAAATGTGATACAGCTTCCCACCAAAGGCCTGACACCTTGACCACAGTAGGGCCCGTTCAAATCCCACTCACCAAGGTAGGAAGCTGGGTCCCTGCTAAGTGTCCAGGACCAACCATTTCATCCTCCTGGAATGTGAACACACAGTCCCAAGGTGATTAAGCCCATTTCTGCTAGAACTTTCCTGATTTCCATCACCCTCCCACAGGGAGTGCCCTGGCAGGCCTCTGGTAGCATCTTCACAAGAACCAAATCCAGGTCCCGTTACTGCACAGTCACAAAAATGCCCAGCAATGCTGGGGGCTGGAGAGGAGGAACACAAATCCAAAGACCCACAGATATCCAGTCAATGCACATGCGCACACATACCACAAATGGATGCACGAGGGTCCATATCCCCATACCCCACCCTCCCCAGGAGGCACCCCATGAATATATGCCAATCATTTTGACGGGTGTGAGTTCGGAACTAATTCAAGCTTAATTTCTTCCATGCCTGGAGTCACGACAAGTTTTCTTTCTTTTTGATGTTTTAAGGTACAAGGATACACGGTTGGCTGAAGTCAAAATTACTGTACATCTAAGAGGGATTATCAGCAATTTCTTGGCCTGCTGGGAATGGACTAGAAGTTTTTTCTCCTTAATTCAGTGGTTTAAGTTCTACTCATCTTTGACATCTCTGTCCCGTGTCTCTGTTTAACTGCAAGCTGCCTCAGCCATGTTTTTGGATATACCTGATATCTTAAAATCTCCCAAGTGGGGCTAATCTGTTTTCTTATTTAAATTTTAATCAATGAAATCAACAGTTTTGCCTAACCCAGTGCAATGTCTATTTAGTGGACATTTCTGATAAAGCAGAAGATGGACTGAGATGATCTCACAAGGTCCTTCCCCACCACCCCCCCACCACACACACACACAAAACGGCTGTCAAAATGCTATTTGTGGGCTGAACAAACAAATATATAATTAGCCTTTTTCAGGAGTGTGCTCCTCTGAGGAGCTATCAAATTATAGAGAAATCGTGTTAATTGTGGGTTCTGCTTCACTGGGTTCCCACTAATCGTGTTTTTCCTTTCATCATATTTTTCCACCCAACTTCTAAAATTCCAAGTGAGAAAGTAAAACAGTTGCTGAGACTTGTTCTGGTTCCCATTCCTGCTCCCTGCTCCTTGGCCTTGCTTCTAGACTCCGTGCACTGGGGAGGCTGTGGTCCGTTGGCATCTTAGTCCTGTGAAGGCAAGGACTTGATCGTCTAGATCACCATCCTGGTCCCCTCTGAGGCTGACAGGCAGCACATGCTCAACGTGCTCAGTCAATAGTGGCTGGAGAAACGGCTGAATCAGCAGCCGGAGTTGCACAAAGGGGCCCCCGGGAGCTGCCAGGCCCACTGTTGCAGCAGCTCATGCCTCGTAGATGTGTCTTCTGGGAGAAGTGGACTTTGGTTCCCTGGAGCATGCTTTCACCCACACCACTGTCCAGGCATCTGTGTCACTGGGGACTGGGTGCTGGGGTCATCAAGGACACCCCATCTGATGGGAAAATCCAGCAGAAGGATCAAAAGTGCTCTGTGGGGACAGTCTCCAGTGAGAGGATAGGGAGTCTACAGAACTAATCTACCTGAAACAGGTGATGTCCTTGGGAGAGAGGATCTGGCCCCTGTGTAGGAACCCAACCCAGTGCTGGAAAGACTGGGCCCTGTCTCTCCAAATTCTCCCACCGAAATGTCAGTCCAGTATGTGACTACACTCTCACTTCATCCTCACCAGTATCTGCCTGGAAGACACCTGCCTCTTATCTCACCTGGCCATTTCATCTTTAGTAGGAGGGGAAAAATGACTTGCCAAGGCCAAGTGGTCCTACCACAGATGAGGAGGGAAAGGAACCAGAGTTGGGTGCTTACGAAGGCCCCTGATGTCTACACCACCCAGTGCCTGGTGGCTAGAAGAGGCAAGGCTGTGAGCTCAGACTTTAAGAGGCAAAGACTCATGGCTGAGGCTTACAAGACCTCCCTCCTCAAAATCAAGCACTGCTCTCTGGATGCATAGAGGACTACGAGGAACTGACTCCCCCTTCTGTTTCCCAGCTGGACCCTTCAGGTGCCAGGACCAACTGTCACCACATTGAGGGAGGTGCTGTGACAAGAAGGACAAACCCTGCCTCCCCACGGACTCCAGATTCCCTGCCACCCTGTGAGTCCCACACAAAGCTTCAGACAAAACCCAGGCACACCCTGGGGGCAGATTCCCACCCAGTGTTTTGGATGTTTTATCCAAAACATGCTACAGCAGCATCTGCAGAACAGGGGTTTCCACCCCCCGTCCTTCCAGAACAGTCCTGTCTTCCAGATCCTTCTTTCACAGATGGGAAACGAAGGCTCGGGGGGACATGTTTGCCAGATGTGTTTGAGCATCGCTGTGCTTCTCCAGCTCCTTGTCAGATCTACCTCCCGGGACAGGCGGCCAGCCTGGGTCACGCCACAGTGTGGGAGGGTTCGGCAGAGGCTCTTCCACCCCCCGTCGCAGAGCCCTGTCCTGTGCTCTTCCACCCCCCGTCGCAGAGCCCTGTCCTGTGCAGGGACTGCTGCAGGCTTTGTGGGGCGGGGTGGAGGGATGCCTGCACCCTCCGGCCACATTCTACTACACAACGTACTGCATGCTCAGGTCCACCAGCCCACCCTTCAGGCCAGAGACCCACTACTGCTAGTCTCGGATCTGCCCTCTGGGGGTCACTGTTGTAGAGAAAAGACGGACACAGCTCTGGGTGATTAATAACTAACAAAGGCTTCATCTGAACATGGCTCTTGGCTTATGGTTTTGTCTGTGGTGCTGAGCCCAGAGCTGGGCTTTCGAACCGAGTGAAGGAACTGGCAGACTCAGCACATCTTTTTCTGGCTGACCTGGTGCTCCTTCCTCTCTGATGCCTGCCCATGTGAGATGCCCACTCCCCCGCCCCGCGTATGTATTTGATTGACCTGGAGATGACACCCCCTCCATCTTCCTCCTGAGACATGCCCCAATCTATGGCCCTTCCTTATGGCAATCTGAGGGACCCGTCCCACCCCGCCCCGCAAGCTTCAGGATAGGTACCTGGAAATGTGCAGTCAGGACACCTGACTTGGAGTTCCAGCTTTGCCACTTTTCTGAGCCCTGTCACCCCATATGCCAAGTGGGAGTGCTCTGCGCCCCCACCGCCACCCCCACCCCCACCACCACCCCCCCCACCACTGAGCATGAAGAGTGAGAGTGTGCCCCTGGGAAGAAACATCTTCACCTGCACAGTGCTACACTATAGGCAAGTCTAAGAGGTTTGGGCCCCAGCTGAGCTGACCGGAGGCAAGGCCCTTTGCTGGGCCAAGTGGCCCTCAGAAGGCAGTGGGGGGACATATTCTCCCAGGAAGCAAAGAGAACCCTGGAGTGAGGACAACCCAGAGGAGGACACAGCAGGGTGGAACAGCGGCTTCGGGCCAAGCCCAAAGGTAAATGCTGGGCAGGAGCAGGCCCCTCTCTCACCAGGAAGGGGTGAGCTCCAGGGGCCAGGCCTGTGGGCTGCTCTGCAAATACTGATGGCTCACAGCTCAACTGGCTAAGGCTTTCTTCCTTTAGAGCAGGGTACCTCCTGTGGTGAGGACGGGAGGAGAGCCTACCAAGAAATTAAGCAAAGATTGCAAAGGGCTGTTGGTTAATTAAGGATCCATGGATCCATACGTCATTAAAAATAAAGCATCTGAGATTCACTTGCAACAGAAGGTGTCGGGGGACAGATTTTCCAATGCAGCTGAAGTCAGCCCAGCCAGTCCTCCCAGACCGTCCTCCCCAGACCGGCGTTCTGTCCATGGTGGACACTGGGCTGGGGTGAAGTGGGCCTTGGGAGCCTGGCCAGACCCTTTAGTCTAGAAGTTAGAAAACTCAGGCCCAGAGGAGTGGGGTGCCTTGCCCTAGGTCACACAGCAAATCACAATGAGAAAGTCTGAGTTTTGATTCCACCCATGTTCCCTAGACTTGACTTCTTTCCTGTGCATCATCCCACCGTCCCACCCTCACCCCAGCCTCTGCCCTCCCTCAGCTTCTACCACCCAAAGGCCTCATCTCAAAATCAAGCTCATATTTCTAAGTCCTGATGGGGACAGCTTTGTACCCAGAGCTTCTTACCAGGAGCTGCTACCCCTGGGTCACCAGTACTCACCATGACAGTAGGCACTCCTGGATCATCTGACACCCTCAGAGGACCCTGTGCTGGGTGACAGACCCACAGAGAGGTCTCATCTCCTGGGGGTGGGGGGAGCAAGTGCCTACAAGGCCTTAGCCAGCTTCAGTCCCAGAGGGCACAGATGCAGGGGGTCACGATCACTGTTGTTCATGAAATCAATCAGGAAACAAGTTCCTCATGCCAAGTAAGCATAAGAACCTATTTTATACCACATTTTCCTTTTGTTAGTTTCATGCTAGTCTTTGGTAAAACCGGCAGAAGACTTCGTCAGGACAAGACCCCAGGATGCTTAAGTGAAAGACCAAGATCTTCTCCAGAAAGTTCCCTATATGCAAATTGGAGCTAACGTCCACCACCTGTCAAAGAAAAACAACCCCATCCAACCAAGAGGCTACCACAGAATTCAAGTTTGGTGTGAGACTCCAGTATCTATTTTAAGAATTTTGTTATGGGGGGAGGACCCAGGAGGGACATCTAGATGGACAGTGCCTCCTGGAAAGCCTGAGACTCAGGCTATGGTGGTTAGAGTGCAGGACCTTAACATAAACTAACTTTGTGGGCACTAGGGAGCCAGGGAAGGTTCTTGAGCAGAAGAATGGCTTGAATGACTTAGGATGTGGCCAGCTTGTGGAGGGCCTTGAGATTTATGCTGTCTGATCTCTCCCAAGAGTGGCAGGATTCCACTGATGGTGGGATGGAATCTGTGCCCCTTGTACTGTCACACTCCCGGGCCTTGGCCCATGCCTTTGCCTGTGCTGTGTCTCTGCCTAAAATAGCACTCATTTGTTCCTCTAAGGCTCACCTCAATGATTTCCGAATCCCATCTCCCCAGTGAAGCCCTGCCTGAGTTCCTCAACCAGACTTGATCACTTTTTTGTTTTTTCCCCCATAGTTTGATTTCAAGTCCAATGCCCCCAGAGTAACTTCCTCTGGGAGACATGGGCCTTGCTTTTATGAGAAATGCAAACATGTATAAGAACACTGGCGGGGTGCTTGGCACAGAGCAGGTGCCATTAAATGTCATCACATCACATCTAGTCTTCACAGGCACCCTTTGCAGTAGGGATTATGTATAATCTCCAATTTAAAAGTGGGGAAACTGAAGCTCAGAGAGGCAAAACCACCACCCACCTGTGAATGGCAGAGGCTGGTCCCAGGCGTGTGAGATGCCAGGGCCTGAGCAGCATCCACACCCCTACGCTGCTCTCTGGAGGCGAGAAGAGCGTGTGCTTGCCTCTCTCAAGGCCCCAGAGCTAGGGGTGGGCAGGAGCCAGGCCACAGAGGCTGGGGGTCCTGAGTCACTCATGGTGCATGTCCCCATCCCCTCGCAGCCTCCACCAGAAGTGTTGCCACAAGAACACAGTGCAGACCCAGTTTCCTGATGACATTCCCATCACGGGGCCCAACTTCTTCAGAGTGACATCGCAAGTATGCTCCTGTAGTCTGGTGCCATCCCTGTCGGCCGCCTGATGAGAAACGCCTGGCGTGGCAGCTTCCAGCCCTGTTGTATGGGGCACACTCCACCCTGCCGGGCAGGTGCTGTGGAATCACCAACGCTATGATGACCAGTTTTCTTCTCATAGATCTGGATTGGTTTCCAGGGATGGTGCAGAGGTGTGCATTGAGTTACCCTGTTTCCACTTCAGCAAGTTAAGACATGCCTCAATCACGGTGATGAGTGGCCATTTGGACAAGATGCCAGACATCTCAGTGCCTTTATTCTGGCGATGGTCCTTGCCTCCGGGGCACTGCCCAGTGCTTGCTGCTCCTGTGGCCGGGGCCACAGAAGGTTTGCTCCCCAGTGCGGTCGCTCACGACCAAAACAAGGACTAGGGGAGCCCAGAAGAGGACATTGCCAAGTCCAACAGGGAGCAAAAGGGTCAGGAGACACCAAAAGGAGGTGTGAGATGCTCTATCTCCACCTCAAAGCTGGAGAGCAACAGGGAGACCTTCCAGGTAGTGGGACCGGCACGGGCAAAGGCGCAGAGGTAGGAGTCTGCATGGACAAATCTTGATCAAAACGAAAGGTTACTTAGCCACAGCAGGGAGACTGCATCACGATAGCAGCACTGAGAAGGCTATAGAACTTGCCAGAGCAAAGATCTCAAGGACAGAGGTCACAAAGTATAGCCCTTAATGGCCAAGAGGCTGCCATAGCAAGTTACATTTTTATGATGACGAATGAGTGGAAGGGCTTGGCAGTCTCTACTCCTCATTGAGGAGCTTTGGGGGGCGGGTGACGAAACAGCCCAGCTGGCTTGCGGGGACCCTCGCATCAAGCATTTCTCTGGGCTTCCCATCTATGTGTAGCTGGACCATCCCCACAGGTGTTTAGGGGAATGAGTAGTGGCATTCGCCCAGCACAGCAGAGGTCCACGTGAGAAGGCAGAAATCCCGAAGCCGTGTTCGGCTTTGGCAGTGAGACCCAGCATCCACGGACGCCTCTCTTGGATGTGCAGTTAGTTCCCCTGACAGAGGAAAACAACATTTAATACGACTTATTTATCCACACTGAAAGCAGTTACCACAGAGGTCCCCAGAGAGCCAAACATCAAATGCATAAATCACGGCTGCTTGACATCAACTCTGGTTTTTTTTTTTTTTTTTTCTGCCAAAAGTGTCTTAACCTGAGGAAACAAGCAGAGGAGATCACGGGGCATTATTCTACAAGACCCTGGCAGGGACTCCTCAAAAAGGCCAACATCATAAAGACACAAATGGTGACGGGGACGTCCTATTCAGGGGAAGTCTGGAACAAGACAAGCAATTGTGGGAGGCGGTCTTGGGTTGTATTTTACACTCAAGCTCTGGACATTTTTGGGACAATTGGGGATTTACATACAGATTGTTCCAGACAATGATGTATGAATGCCATGTTTCTTAGGCGTGACAATGGCACCATTAGGAATGTGCACTTGTTCATGGCAGACAATTTCTTTTCTGGCTGAACCACTGAAAAGTTGTAGACATGACGCATCATCCAAACATCTGAGTGAGAGCTGGGGAGCAGGGTGGCAAAGTATTGAGGCTGGGGGGTCTGGGCGAGAAGTCTAGGGAAGCTCATTGGACCATTATTTGTAATTCTGGGATCTTCAACATAGAAGGTCCGTGTGGGAGACCGTGGTCGTAGACTTCCTGTTTTCCCGAATCAGCAGCCTCTATCGGGTGTGGTTGAGAAAGAACCACATAAAATGGATTTATGCTCAGCGCTTTGGGGAGCCCGGAATGCACCTGGCCTTGGTTTGTGATAACCATGGTGCTCTCTGCTATTGCCGGTCCCTCTGCATCTTCCCAGCTCCCCATCCCCTGCCAAACAAAGTGATTTTTGGCTTTCTTCTGGGTGGCTCAAGCTTCAAGTGTGCCCAGGGATCAGAACATCCCGGCCAAATGCTTTTGTGGGTCAAATTGGTTTTGTGCTAAGTGCCCATAAATCTTGCCCAAGCTGTCTTGTTATGTTGATGGGGAAGCCCCAGAGGCCCTGGGAGCGAAATGACTTCCAGGGGCTCAATGGAGCACAGCACAATGACAGGTCCCCCACCTGCCACCCTGTCCCCATCTAGGGTGTTTCCAGGGTCCTGTGCCGGCCACAACTCTGGAGGAAACCCACTTTAGACCCCCCAGGCAGCTGGCCCACATGGGACAGACCCCAAGTCATACCACTTTCAGAACAAAGTCACAGTTTGCCAGAGTGCCTCATTGATGACAGGGCCAGTGCACTGATAGGAAGGGGGCATGTGCCTCTGCAGAGGGCTTCAAAGGGTATCTTGGGGCCTGTCATTTAAAAAAACATTACAAAAAGAAATGGAGCCATAAGCCTCAGTGATGGTGGTTTTTTGGTCATTTTCTCCTTGCTCACCTCCCTCTCCCGGCCAATGTGCACAGACAAGGGAGGCCTCTGAGAAACCCTGTTCTTCCCTCCAGCTTCCAGCTGTAAGTGATTGTCAATGAGAAACAGGACCCATTGGCTTCCAGATATGGATGTGGCAGAGAAAAACGACCTGCCTAGGCTTATCTGTGAGCTGCTCATACTGTCCGGATGTTCTCTTAAGGCCCTGTGCACAGATAAGGAACAGGTGAGCTGAGATTCATCAATCTCCCTCCCGTTGATGGGTGGGGTTTTAATGAGCACCTCCCAAGGAGGCTTTGGTGGGCAGTGGTCTAAGTCTATTTGCCACCTCTCCTGAAAGGATGATGGACCCAGGGGGAATCCTGGGCTGCAAATGAGCTGCTGTGACCATGCCTGAATGCAGGCATTCCCTTCCCAATCAGCCATGCACAGTGGGAGCGTGGAGATGCTTCCAAGAGGGTTCACATTTAGAGCCAGGCAGCCCCCTGTACTTAAGGGGCTGTTGCCAGGGTTTCAAGACAAAGCAGTGCAAGTGGAAAGAACAGATCTGATACTAGCTGTAGGGATAACCAAGTATCTCAAAACCCAGAGGGGTTCAGTCCTACTTAAGAGTCTAACAGGCGGAAGGCCAACACAGCACTTTCCACCCAGGATGGGTACAATGAGGATTATAGCAGGATGGTCTCTAGCAAGTGTTGCCCCCAGAGGTCTTAGAGAGATTACTCTCACTTGACTTCTTTTCAACTAAGAGCTCTCAATCTTCTGTCCACTCCAAATATAGGAGGAAGGTGGGCAGTGGTACTAATGATCCCTAAGTACCTACAAGGTATGCTGATTTCTAGGTACTGGATGGTGGGCTGACTTTGGGTGATTCTGGTAGCACGTGGCTCTTCCTGAGCTCATTCTAACAGAAGTTGAACCCTACATCCAAACAGACTGCTATGACTTCGACCCCCTTGCTGAATGGCCATGGTTAAGGGGGAGAAGGGGATGAGAATCACTGGAAGGAAAGAAATTACTAGGTGCAAGAGGGAGGAAGACCTGGGGCTAAGAAACTAAAATCACCCAGCAACAAGCGATCTTCAGAAGGCTGTAAACAGCAACAGAATTAGCCAGGAAAATGGTAGAGAAATCAGCGGGAAGACCTAGATTCTACCTCTGTGTCCTTTAGGTAAGTGTTTGCCTTCTCTGGACCTCAGTGTCCTCCTCTGAAAATAAAGGCTATTCAGTGAGATGACTTTGGACCAAACTTCCTCCTGGCTTTGAGGATCTGATTCTAATGCTGATTGAGTGGTAGAAGTTGGGCATCTCTGTTTAGTGCTGTTTTATTAAGAGAAGAAAGAACCCTGAACCGTTAACTGGGTCCCTGCCCTCCCTACTCTGAGATCATTTCATGATATACCTGGATAACTCCTTGGCCAGACCACAGTAGGGAAGAGATGGACCATCTGAGCAAAAGATGAACATCACCAAGCAAACCAAGGTTTGCCTCCATCCCCTAAACACTGACCATAAACAAGGATGTTTAACTTTGAAAGAGAAGACTCAGTGACCATCCTTCAAAGGGCTAAACCAGTAGCAAAGAGAAGACATAGGAGGGAAATAGAGCCAAGATAAATTACAAGTTGCCTCAGATATTTATGTCAGTGGTCATGTGAGGAGAAAAGACTTCATCCTATAATCCTTAATCCTATAGAATAGAGAATGTTTTTTACAGTTCTTGGGAATAGAGAAGCTCCCTGTTACTTGAGGCATTCAAGCAGAAGTAGGGCTCCTATATGACCAACTTGACACAGATAGTGTAGTGTGGAAACCAGCTCTGTATGCGGGGTGGACTTGGTGTCCCTTTAATTGGCTCCAAGGGCCTGCTGCATGCCCCCAGTGGGGAAACAGGCAGGCGCCCTCCTCTGAGGGCTGAGTTAGGACATGGTGGTGTGAAGTCAGCTCCTTGGACTCTCCTGGGCTCCAGACTGAGACATCTGTCTCAGTTCTGTCAACAGCCAGCCTGTGACACTGAGCAAATCACCCTCTCAGTGCCTTGGTGTCATCATAGATCAGATCACACCCCCCCAACCATTTGAAGGCACCTCTTACAAAGGTTTTCATGAGAATCCCACATTTATTCCAGGCACACTCTTCTGAAGCAAAGCCTTCTGCAAATGCATTAGGGCTTTTATACCTCTGACCCCCTAGCGTCAACAATCTCATCCAAGAGAAAAAAAAAAGTGAAAAGAACTTGCTGCTATTCTCTGGACAGATTTTAGAGCCCCAAGTAGGGCCTCCCATAAAACAAAATCTTAAAACAAGTAAATCAATAAAGACCTTGAAGGTTGAGAACTGTCAACTTTGGCCTAGAGAATCTGAGGTTCGCAGACTCCTTCGAAGGCCCTGTGTCCTGGACGAAGGGGAAATTTCAACATGGGATGTAGCATTAAAGTACATGCACAGCCTTTTCAGAGGAGTCTTGAATGCTCCAGTGTTTCAGCCCATTGGCCCAAATGCTTGGGACTGGTGGCATTCAGATGTTGTCTCCTTTAAGAAATCCTGTAGGTCTACTCTTTCTAGGGAGCAAAGCCTCCTTTCTGGGAGATCTCGTTGGGGCCTTGAGACAGGCCAGTAAACGTGTTCCTTCTGAGTACAGCCAAGGTCCATTTCCATGCAAGAGCCATGAACTTCGTTTACAAAAGAGGAATGGGAGGATGGATGAATGGGTGATTTTTAGAAAATGGCAGGGATGGTAATGAGGGAAATTAAAGTCCCCTCAGTGAATCTGGAGGTCAAACTGTCCTTAAATCCTGTTACTATAAGAGCCTCCAATGTGCCATATTCTACAGCCTGATGACTTTGGGGTCATCCCCTATTGAGAGCAGGGAGGAATTTCTACACTACTCAGACAAAATTGTCCCCTGAGATTGGCAAGTTCCCAGTAGGCCAAGACAAAGCTCCTTGCCTCTAAACTCTTCCTGAGACCAATGTGAACTTTCCCCTATTTACAAATCAAATGCAATTAGAGACGATATTTCTTGAAATAGATATGTACTTTTAATGAGGAATGCCCTGTCACTTTTCATTAGGAAAAGGAAACACAGCCACATACTAATACCCATTCTCACCCAAGCATTCCAACACAATAATTCTTATTTATGCAGGTAGGTGCTGCACAAAATCATCAATAAGAGGAAAATAAAATAGATACTCTAGGGTTCCAACAATTTTCCCATTTCCCCTGACAATTCCAGTTGCATGGTAAATTGTTGGAACTGGAGGTGACAAAATTAAAAATGTCTTTTACAAATTAATGTTACTGGCTTTGGATTATTCCATTTCTAGTTTTCTTGTTGATAGCGCATACCAGTTTAACAAAGTGCATGCTTTTAAAAAAATGTTTGAACTGGCAAGCTAAAATGATGTGGGTTTTCTTGCCCACCCGCCCCCTAAAGAAAACCTTAATATAATTTAGAACCTAGCATTTAGAAAACATGGCCATGACACATCAGGGATAAGGACTGCTCATGAAACATGCTTGATTTGGCAAAAGATGATAAATCTAAAACCTTGTGGGTTTTGTCTTTCCGTTTTTGTTTGGAAGCAGCCAAAAGCAGGCTATGATGTATGATGGGAAAGAAAAAGGAATACCTAATACTTCCTGTTTTGTCACGACACATGTGCACACAGAAGCACACACAACACACGCACACAGCCACTCAGTCCTTAGGGAGGAAAAGAGAAAGGAGTTAGGTCAGAGACACCACTAAGGGTGGGCGATTGAAGGCTCTGAGCGTGGTGTGCAGCTTTGGGGTGGGTATCCTCTCAGCTCTCTCCGTGGTCTTGGTCTCACATCTGTCCCGGGAAAACCACTGCAGAGATGGGGCGGGTGGGGTGAGAAATGTAAGGCATAGTCTGCTGGGAAGGAAGGAGGAGATCCATGCTTCATGCTCAGATGTGAGTTTCAGAGGAGGATGGGCCTGTATTTCCCTTTGGCCTGCTCTGTCTGGCTGGAAAGGTGGGGGAAAATGAGACCAAGAGACCAAGAAAGGAGGAAGGAGAGAAAGAAATAATGATGACAATAATAATAAATAAATAAGAAAAGACGAGTTGGACCAATGGAAATTAACACCAACTATGACAAATGACTTTTCTGTCCCATTTCCCTCCCCACACCTAAACGGACTTCCGGCGTTTCATCAGCCTCTGGTGGTCGGTAAAGCTGTGTAACCCAGGAGAGATGGAGCTAATAGGAGATGGGAAGAGGCTGTTTTTTAATGTGCTTGGTGAGATCTCCTCGATCTTGTAAGAGATGGAGTGGAAGTAGTGGGGGGCAAGCTTGGCGCTGAAGGAGTTCTGAGGAGCCGCTGAGCGGCCGCCATAGTCCTGCGAGCGGTAGCAGGTGCAGGAGCACACAGACTGCAGGTCCGCGACGTCCGCCTTGTACCTGGGCCGGCTGGGACGTGGCTCCTCAGGGATGTGAATGACCATGCTGTTGCGGTTTCCGGCGAGGGATGCCCTCTCTTCGGCATCCCGCCGCTCATCCTCACTGTTCATGGTCAAGAACCTGAGGACCACCAGGTTGAGGAAGGCCCCGATGACCGTCAGCCCCACCAGGATATACATAAAGCTAAAGGCCACATAGAGTGGCTTCTTCTGCAGGGCGCCCTTGGTCTGCAGGGCCACGTAGTCCCCGAACCCAATGGTAGTCAACGTGATGAAGCAGTAGTAGTAGGCGTGGAAGAAGCTCCACTCCTCGCACTGGGAGAAGGCAGCCGCCCCGATGCACAGCGTCCCCATGCAGGAGAAGAAGCCCACAGTCACCATGTTCTCCATGGACACGTCAGTGTTGCGCATGCCACAGCACTTCTTGATGCGCTTCAGCAGGTAGCGCACGAAGGTGTTCATGCGCTCGCCCAGGCTCTGGAACATGACCAGCGTCAGCGGAATGCCCAGCACGGCGTAGAACATGCAGAAGGCCTTGCCCGCATCGGTGCCAGGTGCAGCGTGCCCATAACCTGTGGGGAGGGGACGAGAAGAACAGGGAGAGCAAGTGAGGAGGGGTCTAGAGGTTGGGGGAAGCGGGGGTCAACTTGGTGCAGTGCAATGCAGGGGGACCTGGTATGCTTCTGTTGGGCTGGAACTGGGGAAATTTCCTCTGCAGGATACTTGGAGGGAGGAGAACAAAGGAGAGCCAGTTTCTTAGAAGTCACATGAGGTTGGGGGATGGCAGTGAGGGTAGGAACATTTCAGTAGGGAGGGGATTTGGGATGTTACAACCTGGGATGGAAGGGAAGAGAAAAACAAGGAAGAATCAATGTCACTTGTGATAGGCCACTGAGAGGGGATGGAGGGGCATTCCAATGCCATCTTGGAGCAACGCAAAGGCTTTAAAAAGATAAAAGCAGATTCACTACTAAGAGAACTCCAAAAGCACCAAGCCCAAGGGAGAAACCTCTCTAAGTCCACTATGGATTGGCATGAAGAGTAGATTTTCAAAGAATGATACCTGCCACGGACCAGGCACAGTGCTAAATCCTCTTACACACATCACCTCATTCTAGCCTCTAAACAACCATCATGAGTCCAACCTCACTGACAAGAAAACTGAGTTAGTTACTTAATAGCAGGGTAGCTTGATTTCTTCAGAGTTGGGATTTCAGCCCAGAGTTTTCAACTGCCAAGAATGAGGCTCAAAAGCAGAGACTTTGAATCAAGAGAGGCGATTGCAGAGTGAGACATAAATGCCACAAAGGCATATTTTTAAAATGTTTTGTTCGCTACTGTATTCCCCCATACCTAGAAAGTAAAATATTTAATAAAGGAATGAATAAATTTGCACCACTCTATGAATGGAGCCTGGATAGAAATGAGGAGACAACCCTTAAAGACTTTGTGTGTGTAAGTACTTTTGAAATTATTGATGCAACTTCATTGCGTGGCTGCTGCAGGGAATCCAAGTGAAGTCTTTATTTCCTCACATTCAAAATGAATGCAATGATGTTGAATAGGTGAAGTCAGCTGCAGGGTCACCCAGCTGGTCAGTGACAATGTCAGAACCAGGATGGGCTCTTCCCAATATGGCAGAAGGAACAAGGGACTCAGTAGGTTCAAACTGTGGCACTAACACTACCCAGAATAAAAACCTGGATCATGGACAATATTTGGACTGAAATTTTGAAGGATGTACCTGGTCTTCCAATATCTATAATCCTGCCCATCAAGACAGATTTCCCTGACGTAACCCTGTCACATGTTCATGGTCACTTAGCTTGCTTCTTTACCTTGGGTTCCATAAGCTTTTCCAAACCCATGCGTCTTTATCTGTTACATGGGATAGGTGGCATTGTATGGATCTGCCGAGATCAGACAGCTCCTAGCCCAGAGTCTGATACACAGTAGGCATCTACCAGACCCCAGGATCCTCTACCACTGCCTCTTGCAGGAAGCTGCCTCTGACTGCTCTAGCTCATGTTTCTCCATCAGGGCTTCATTGCCTGTGGCTCAGTCTGCCTGTCTCTGGTGGTGCGAATATCTGCCATGACCTACCTACCCCTTGGGCCAAACTCTCACTTGAGAAATAACATCACATATTTGCCTCCAGAAGGCCTTCTCCCCATCCTCTCTGGCCCTCAATCCCAGCTAGCACTGAGCTCTGACACCCCTTAGTCCTTACGGAAGAAGAGATGATGTGACAAAGTTAGGCCAGAAAGGACAGGGTGGGGAAAGAGAAAAGCTGAAAAAAAGATACATATATCAATTGAAATTATCCAATCTGAAAAGCAGAGAGGAATAAAAATTGCAAATAAGGCCGGGCGCGGTGGCTCAAGCCTGTAATCCCAGCACTTTGGGAGGCCGAGACAGGCAGATCACGAGATCAGGAGATCGAGACCATCCTGGCTAACAGGGTGAAACCCCGTCTCTACTAAAAAATACACAAAAACTAGCCGGGCGAGGTGGCGGGTGCCTGTAGTCCCAGCTACTCGGGAAGCTGAGGCAGGAGAATGGCGTAAACCCGGGAGGCGGAGCTTGCAGTGAGCTGAGATCACACCACTGCACTCCAGCCTGGGCGACAGAGCGAGACTCCGTCTCAAAAAAAAAAACAAAAAAAAAAAAAAAAAAAATTGCAAATAAAGCCTTGGAGGAGCTGTAGGGCAATAGCAAAAGGTGTCCCAGAAGGAAAGAGAATGAGACAAGAAAAAGAAGAAATATTGGCCAAAAGTAGCCAAATTTAGGCCAGGCACAGTGCTTTACACCTGTAATCCCAGCACTTTGGGAGGCCAAGGCAGGGTGATCACTTGAGGCCAGGAGTTTGAGACCAGCCTGGCCAACACGGTAAAACCCCATCTCTACTAAAAATACAAAAATTAGCCAGGTGTGGTGGCATGTACCTGTAGTCCCAGCTACACAGGAGGCTGAGGAAGGAGAATCACTTGAACCCAGGAGACGGAGGTTGCAATGAGCCATGACTGCACCACTGCACTCCAACATGGGTGACAGAGCAAGACTTCATCTCAAAAAAAGCTAAACTTGATGAAAGACACAAACTTATAGATTCAGGAAGCTCAGTGAACCCCAAGCAGGACAAATACAAAGAAAACCACACGCCAGAGTCGAGCTGCTTAAAGTCAGAAAATAATGAAAGCAGCCAGAGAAAAACAATTACACCACATACAGGGGAACAGCAACATAATATTGTCTTACTTCTAAACACAAGCAACAGAGGCCAGGAAGCAGTAGAAGCACAGCTGTAAAGAACTAAGACTGCTCACTGGGAATTCCACATCCAGAGAAATTATCCTTCAAGAAAGGCAGAACAAAGACATTTTCAAATTAAGCAAAACCAAGAGAGTTCAGTACCAGCATATCTGTACAACAAGATTACTGAAGGCTGGTCTGTCTGGGGAGAAGGACACCAGATGGAAACTTAGGTCTTCAGGAAAGAAGGCACATCTTGGCAAACAAGTAGGGTAAATATAAAAGATTGCAGGGGTGGGAATCCTACTCTACCTCCATATAGCTCACCCATAGAGCTGATACAAAAAAAGCCAGCTGGAGTGCTGGAAAATAACAGAAGGTTGTTGGAAACTTAATAAGTGGTAATGTTCTGTATGTGATATATTTACTAGAAGAAGTCAACACAGCATTTTCTGGGTCAAAAACTGCATACCAGGTGCTACAGTCCCCCACCCTGACTTCTGTTCCTGCTAGTAAAAATAAGAAGCAGTTTGCCTTGACAGGGCTTGGACAGCAGTACACTGGTATGTCCTGTCTCAAGCTTATGTCAATTCTCCTGCTGTCTTACTAGAGGAGCATGAAAATCTTGATCATTGACACACCACAGTGTTTCTCACTCGTCCACTGCATGATGACATCCCTTGGTAAGATACATGCATGAGAGAGTACAGGAGGTAACAGCACTGAGGTTCTGGAGTCTTCCACATTAACACATTTCCTGGGGGCCCAGTGGTCTGGGGAATAGAACCATTCCCTCTAAAGTGAGAGACAAGTTTCAGAACTCCCAAGGCCTTCCAGGAAAAAGGCGGTGCAGGGTATCCTCCCCTGTCCTGTTCAGGTGTTCCCAGCCACAGCCTGCTCTCTACCTTGGGAGCTACAGCAAGTGTCCCTTTGCCCTCTGGTTTCCAGTTGGGTCCATCCAATGGACAGCCCCAGTAGATCAGAGGAAAGGAAGAAGAGGATTTCGGCAATTAGCTGCATCTGCCAGCAGGCTCACGGCAGCTACTCTCTACGAGTTCCAGGAACTGCGCACTTGGTGCGTTAATAGCTCTCCACTGGTGTTCCACATACCCCTCATTGCTGCCCCCCATCCCTGCCTATGTGTTCAAGAAGAATTTATCAATAGCCCATTTATTAATCATTCAGTGTGAGAGCTGTATTTCCTGCAGAGACTTCCCCTGGGTCTGTTTAACGCATCTGCTTATGATAGAACACTCCAGGTACTGTGTACAAACAGGTCTGCAAATATTAAGTCCACATGTCAGATGTTCCCAAATACCTGTATAGAACACACATACACGGCATCCCGGAAGACTTCATACAGAACACCCACAGTGTATACTTGGAACGTAATGTGTAGAATAACAGCACATGTGACAGTATATACAGATACATTAGACCAAGAGGCTCATATAACTACAGCACACCCATATTCACCAGCAAATATTGTCTATGCAGTGTGTGTGCCTATAGAACACACATGACACAGGCTGTGTATGTGCCACACCTATGTATATGCTGCAGACTGCACACATGTACGTTTTAGTAGCACACAGCATGTCTACAGGTTATATGTAGAAGATACAATAAAGAACATAGAAAATGCGTGTATGCTGGATACATGACACAGAAGATGGCCTCTAAGCTCTTCCTAAGAGGAGAATGAGGTACAAATCTAATACATTCCCCCAGCACCTGTGTGACAACTCAAGTCTTGGCAGAAGGAACAAGGGACTCAGTAGGTTCAAACTGTGGCACTAACACTACCCAGAATGAACATCTGCATCTGAACATATCCCAATACCCACCGCCCAGGGGTCAGAAGACGTATTCATTCATCAACTCATATGTTACCCATTCAGACAACTCTAGAGACTTGACTGTGCCCTGGGACCTGCTCTTGGCACAGGGGATGCCTGCAAATCTCCCAAGGGGCTCCAGCCAGCCTGTACCCAACACGAGCAGGTGCAGATAGAGGCTGGGGCATGGATGTGGAAAGGCCACAAGTGACCCCTGGGCTCTGTTCCTGGTCACCTCCCACCTCACCTGTGAGTTCAGGAACCACACATGCCCATGTGCATTTTCCCTCTAGGACTCCAGGCTCCTATAATACCACACACCCACCAGGCACTACAAGGGGTGACCTTCTCCATCTGAGGACCACAGAGGTGGCAGAATCTCAGAAGTCCCACCTACCGCTGGCCACCCTTCCCTCGTCATAAAGGGATCACTCGTCCCTTTGGCAATGAGACTTCTGAAATGGATGTGCACAAAATTCAGGAGGCACACATACAGCACCGAAGGTAGAGACAATGAAACCAGGACTCCCAGAGGGGCGCCGCAGCCTGTGTGCGAGGTCCAGCCCAGCAGCCTCAGTCACTCGAACCACTTTACAGATGTGGAAGACGAGGCTGCAGGAGGGAGATTGGATCAACTCACAGCTGCCCTGCAAGAGACCACATCATCCTTACCCAACCCAATGCCTGGCACCCCCTACAGGCACCCAGCCAACAGCAGGGCCCTAAGCCAGAGCTCCAAGCCAGAGTCGCACCAACTGAGGAATGCAAAGGCCACACACAGGGTACAAAGCCCCTGCACACAAGGGACACAGCCGGCCCACACTGCTCATCTCCAGAGCTTCACCGCCTGTTTTGCTGATGTCTAAGGGGATGCAGAGTTAGAGACATGCCCGCCTTTGGGACCTGGTACTAGTCCGGATGGCCAGGAGTCAGGCTTCTGGGTGTGAGGTTAACCACAGTGGCGCTGGTGACAGAGACAGCACTGACAGCCCGAAATCCGGCCTCCAGCACTGCTCACGCAGCAGCGGCATCCCTGACGCCATCCTTCCCGAGATTCCGGGATGCCGGCACAGTTCAGGGACCCTGTAGGGGTTTACAGTCGGTTCCGGTCGAGTGCCTGTCCCAGCTTCCTCAGCCCAGCTGGCCCCCGCTTCAGGCTCCAGGGTCCTGCTCTGCCCACCCACCTGCCCTTGCACGGCCTGCTCAGCTTTGCTGACAGGTGGCAGTGCCCAGGACAAGGCAGGGTGGGTAGATGTGAGTAGTGAAGGAGATTCAGGAAGACCCCCAGCTCAGCCCAGCCCCACATCCCAGCACATGGAACCAACTCCTCGAGTGGCGCCCCACCCAGGGGTCTGGAGCATCCCAGGTCACCTGCTAAGTGAAGCCAGTACTGAAAGAGAACCTCCAGTTCACCCAGCCCACCTCCACAGACCCGGGGGCCGGTGATGCCCAACTCCACAGGGCAGGCTGGTGATGGGGTTCCTGCCCGACAGATCTGGAAAGGGGACAGTCATTGTAAAAATGACAAAGCCCACTTAGAAAAGCTGACTCTGCACTGTGCACTATGACTCCTGAGCACTCTGGAAGGACCCCTCATCTGTGAAACGGGGCAGAGGACGTGCATCAGCGAGGAATGAGAATCAGCCCCTCACCGGGCCCCATCCAGAATTCACCAAATTCATAGGCCCCTCACCGAGAGCCGGGCCCTGCAGCCTCTGAACTGAGTCTCACCTCAGGCTGGTGTGCAGTCCTGGGGGTCAGGCCTTCCAGCCCCCAAGTGCCCATATGGATCCACAGCCAACGACGTCTGGGCCCAAGGGGACTGACAGCCTGCCTGCTTCCACAGGGCCTTCTCAGCTGGTTACTAGGTGCCTCTTCCAGCCCCGGACCCTGGTGGAAGCGTGGCGGCTCCCAGGACAGCACCCACAGGCTGCACTCCTCACCTATCCAAACACTGACTGGCCCTGCTGGGGAGTCACAGCCTGGGCCACCTTAGGCCAGACCATGAGCTCCCGAGGAGAGCAGAGCCCACTGACTCAGCTGTGCAGATCCCAGGGCCCAGCATGGAGGAGAAGGCAGCACGTGGTGTCCCCAGACACCTTGCTGTGCAATCGACTTCCATCTTCCCAGGCCTGCCTGGAAGTCCCAGCCAATCCCTAAGCCCAGGGCCCAAGGTGGCTTGGGGCAGCTTTGCCCAAGACACGGCATCACCCAGCCTGATTTTCATGGCCTCTTTAATATACTTAGTGGGTCTCTTTGATCTGTCCTGGGAGAGGCTTATGCAGAGAAGCAGCCTTCATCTCTCTGCTGCAGCTAACAAAACAGAAAAAAGAAAAAAATGAATAGGCTCCATCTTCCCAGAGAGGAGACAGGCAGAGGAGAAGGATAATAAAACTAATCATTTCTACTGGGTCTGGAGCTCCCCAAATCACCAGCTGTGGCTGGAAGGCAGCACTCACTTTAAGATGCCTGTCACTCCCCACTGGCTCTGCGAGATTTCCCAGAAGCCGTGGCAGCCACCAGCTACCAGAAGCTTCCCAGCTTCTCCTGTTCTGAACAACATTTCACTTAAAGACACTATAAGCACATGGGATATAGTACCGCAAGATGCATACTATATACATGTAGAATAGACCAGAAGAGGTACCTATTCTGAGCTCCATATTTTAATTAGATACTCAAAGTATCCAGTGGGCTGTCTCCACTGGAGAAAGGCAAATAGGGCAGCCTGGGCCAAGTGGACTGCAGACCAGCCTCGCTCCTGCACTCCAGCGCTCACGAGCTGTCTGTGGCTCCCCGTGTCCCCCCCGGCAATCTAGGTACATCCACACCTGACCATGAGAGACTTTCACAGAGTTAAAGGGTAAAACCCCTGCCCTCCACTGTGGAGCTTATTCAGCAGAGAGGTAGGTAGAGCAGGGCCTTTACCTTCCTGCCTCTGCAGCATTACTACCCCTATTCTTTCCACTTGGGAATGCCCAGGCCATTACCCCACTTACCTCATCCCTTCACCAGAACCCATCAAGCTGAGCTTTGAATTCCCACCACAGTGGGGTGGAGTGCAGGAGCTTAGCTTCTGGTGTCAGGCCGGCCCAGGTTTGAGCCCTGAACGTGCCCTCATAGGGACTGTGGATGGTCACATCCCTCCCTGGGCCTCTTTCTCTTCTGTCACTGCAACCCCAGTCTCCCAGGGAGCCTGACTGTTCCAGGAGCTGGAGTGGCTGTCCTGTCTCCCCCAGCCCATAGCTCCCCGGGACAGACTGCCCAGCACTGGAAGGAGATGGCCATACAAGCATTTAGGCACTGAGAAACTTCCCGCTGAAAGAGAATAAAATATAAAGGACATGCAAAGGTTTGTGCTGGTAGGAATTAAAACAGCCACAAATTCCATTAAAGAATGACTCAGGGTGGGTTGGAGGAGGAGCAGGCTGGAGAGGTGAGCTGCCCTTGGGCTTCCCGGCTGGCTCCCACAGAAGTCTGCAGCAAGCATCCCACTCATCCTCCCACGAGCATCGGCCCTGCTCGGGCCCCCCAATGAGCTCGGCATGATTTAAACCCAGGCATCTGCAAACACCAAAAGCAAAGTGATGCATGGGTCACGTGTAGGGTAGGCAGGAATCAATGGGTCCCAAAGTCTGGGTCTGGCTCCATCTCCTACCTGCTAACCATGACCTTGGGCAAGACACCTCAGATCCTCTAAGCCTTAACCTTCCCTTCTGGCAAAGGCAATATGGAGTGAAGCAGCCTCCTCCAGTGGCACGGCACATCCACTCGACAACGCTTTTCCCAACTCGTTCTTTCATGGATGAGGGATATCAGTGCGGGTGTGTCAAGGGCTCTTGCAACATAACACAGCCCCAATCTCTACTGGGCACTACACACAGGCTTGGTCTCCTGTTCAGTCCAAGAAGGGAATGGTAGTTTGCAGGCACTCTGATGATTTCAGCAAAAGCCTCAGGGTTTGGGGCTTGATGGGTGACTCAAAGGCTTCTGCTTTTTCCTGCCAGATGGGAGGGTGAGGTCCGGAGCTCCTGCAGTCATTTCACTATCAGGAGGATGAACTCAGCCTCAGAAGATAACATCCCGTCCCCGATCTCAGAGATGGGAAGCGGTATAGGGATGTTCACGCTGCATCTAAACCTGTCCTACCTGGAGTCAGCCCAGCTCACAGGCAGTTCATTCTGTCTCCCCTGGCTTTAGTCAGGGTTGGCTTTAGCCAGGGTTTCACTGTAGGTGATTAACACCCAACCCGGAGTACACATCCTAATACCCTAGCAAGACTACAAATAACCCACAACAGTTTTTTTCAACAAAGCACTTTGCAATTCACACTCCCCTGTGTCTCTTGCTTCCAAGTTTCTCTTGGAAGCTACCGCTGATATATATGTCCTGGGGAGAGGGGCTGGAAGGTGACAGGGCTGAGCAGGCAATGGCCAGCTGGCAGGCCAGGGCCTCTCAAAGAACAGCCGCTCCCATCCTGGCCCCAGGATGGTGGGCCAGGGTGACTCAATGCTGAGTTTTAGAGAGAAGCTGAAAATATGGATTTTTTAAATGTGGTATCTAATTAGTGTCCAATTAAACATTTGAAAACATGGCACAGGCCAAACAAAATAAGATGAAACAGACCATCTGTCTCAAACGGAGGCCACACATGCTCCAGAAATGGTGAATAAGGAAGAGCGAGAACAGAAGAGACCTGGGGCTGTGGGGGAGGAGGGCAGCAGGAGAGTGAGGCGAGTTGGGGTAAGACCCACAGAACTCACGGCTCCCCGTTTTCTTTGACTTCCCTCCCTCGTGGCGAGGCTGCCTGGAACAAGAACCATCAATTGGCTCCATTTCACAGATGCACAAATAAAGGTGACATAGAAGCACCTCCCGCACTGGGCTGAGGTCAGCCCTGCCCTGCACAGAAAGGCGAGGAGCCCCCACCCTGGCAAACATGGTCATTCCGGGTAATCTAAGGCCCCTTCCCACAATCACCATGGAGAACGTGAGCCCAGGCCCCGGCCCCTCCCACAGATGGGAGCACTGAGACCCTTGCTCATGCCGTTCAGGCAGGGCATGACCCCCTCATCTTCCACATCCACCCATGCCCCAGGATTTCAAGGCCCCAGCCCTGAGCTGCCCTCAGAGCCCTGGCAACTGGCTTATTCTCAGGCTTGGCACCCTGTGTTCCTGAAGGAAAATCTGGCAGATTTGGTGTTTTATTTAATGAAAGCAATTTCCTCATATGATTTATTATTAAATCTCAAAAAGAACTTCAGTTCCCTTTTGGTTTCCCTTCATTTGATGCCTTAAGGGGGGAAATGGACTAAATATATAAAATATATTTCTAAAACATGAGCTTGCAAAGCACAAATTTCCAACAACATTCATGAAGGCCTTTCTCCTCCTCTGCTCCATATAGGGCCTTGGCTGAGGCCCCCTTGGGAGAGCCCTAGGGCCCCTTCGTGAGGAAGGCCAGCCTGAGGGAGCCCTGGTGCCTGGCCCAGGGTTGCACTGGATGGACATCTCGTCCCTGGTTGACCCATGGTTATCACTGATCCAGCACCTCCCATAGCGGCCTCGGCCAGCCTGGCTCCGACTGTAGTCGGCCACTTTCCAGCTCTGCGACTTCACCTCCCGTGGGCCCCTGTCCCTTCTCATTATGAGGACACAGCCGAGATTAAATGAAGAGTCTTCATCCCCATTCTATGGATTGGGAGGCTGAGCCTCGGTACACATCAGCTATCATAGTTACATGTGCTTCTCCTTTAGTCCCCACAGCGACCTCACCAGGTGGCATCAGGAGACACCCTCTGCTGGCTGGGGCCTAGGTGCATGGCGGGGGCACCCCTGGGGAGGGGAGGAAGGCCTGCACGGTGCACCCCGAGATGCTCTCCATTCCTGGTTCATACCCAAGCACCAAAGAAATCCGTTCTTAAAGCACTTTTAGCAACTTCACACCTAGGTGTGTCACTAAAACCTAAACAAATACTTGTACCCACGTGTTCACAGCCTAGCTTCACAATAGTCCAAACGCCCGTCGGTGGCTGGACACCTAAACAAATGTGGTCCATGTGTATGACGGAGAGAGATGAGAGGAACCTTAGTCAGCTCGGGCTGGGCTGCCATAAGAAAATATTATACCACAGCAGTGGGCAGCTTCAGCAAGGGACACTGACTTCTCCACAGTGCTGGAGGCTAGAACTCCACAATGACAGGGAGGCAGATGAGGTTTCTGGTGGGGGCTCTCCCGGGCTGTGTCCCCAGGTGGTGCACAGAGAGACAGTGTCCCCGTATCCCTTCCTCTTCTTAGGAACCCTAAACCTGCTGGATTAGGGCTTCACTCCTATGACCCCATTTAACCTCAATTACCTCTCCTGAAGGCCGCCCCATCTCCAAATACAGTCACTTTGGAAGTTAGGGCTTCAATGTGTGAATTTCGGGGGGACACAGTTCAGTCCATAACCTTGAGTGACGGAAGCCAGTCATGAAAGAACAAGTATTGTAGGAGTCCACAAACACCAGAACAGGGACACCTATGGGGACAGAAAGCAGTTTAGTGGTTGCCTAGGGGTTGCAGGGGGAGGTGGTGTGGTAGGGAGGGGCCGCAAAAGGGTAAGGGGTTTCTTTTGGGGGTAATGAAAATGGCTTGGAACTCAGTTCCAGTGGTTGTACAACACTGCACTGAATTGTACACTGAACTATACTCTTTGAAAGGGGGATTTTGCTACATGAATTTTACCTCAATTTTGAAAAAGCATTATTTTTAATGCTTCTAAGCTTTAAAACTCTTAAGCTGAGTCTCAGAGGATAAGGAAGTGGTGGCGGCGAGGCTTTGTGGGTGCTGGAAAGAAAGGGTCTGCTCGCAGGGGCTTGCTATGGGCCTGGAAACACTGTGTAGAATCCTGGGCGCTGCCGCCACCGCCCCTCCCCGGGGCCTGCCTCTCTCGGAGGATGCAGGCTTGGGCCAGCCCCCAATCCTAGAACCAAACAGCAGCACCACCCAAGGCTCCAGGCTCGCTGGTCCCACTTAGCCACCTACCCTTCCACCCACTCCAGCCTCCAGGCACAGGCTGCAGACACAGGCTCGAGCCTGCACCTGCACCATATCTGCCAATGGAAGGCCCGTGGAGTGGCTTTGGGGTGGCAGCTCAGAGAGGGTGTAGGTGAACTTCTCAGGTCGGGGGCCTTGGGCCTGCCCAGGGCCACAGTGGGGAAGACAGGTGCCTAGAAGGCCTTCCCCTATGAAAGAGCCGCACAAGCGCACTGCACATCGTGTGTCCTGAGCAGGACGCCGACAGCAGGGTGGGTGGAGAAGGCTGGGGTCCAGGCACACCCCTTCTCAGTCCCCCAAAATATCGAAGGCTGGGAAGCACAGAAGCCTGCAATCACACTCTTGCAAGAGGCTGGAGGTCATCCACCCCACAAGCAAGTCAGCTTTTGAAAGAGGCTCCTAAAAAGTGTTGCCAGGAAAGAGCCGAAGGGGCCACAAGGACAGAGAGCCTCTGCCCCTGGGGCTCAGCTCCCTGCAAGAGGCGCCCTGCGCAGCGCCAGCCACCTGAGAGGCAACGGCGCCCTCTGGCGGTCGCTTGGGCGACTGCAGGGACACGGCCGTGGGTGCGGGTCGGCCGCCCACGATTTCCGGTGACTGCGTCCGGAATCCAGGAATCGTCTGGGAAAAGTCGCTAATCTATCTTTCTCATAGATGAGATGTCATGTGATGAATCTTAGAAGCTGGCATCCATCAATGGCCTTTTAGCATTGACAAAAGATAAATAATGGTAACAATAACGACCACCAGATATTGCAGGCTGGTGCTGAGCCAGGGACTGCGCTAAAATATTTCTCCCCTTCCTCAACCCACTGGTTCTGGGGAAGGGGATACCCTTTGCAGGGTCAGTGGTATTCTTTCTGTGGCACGGGTAGGAAAACTCCTCCAAGCCCTGCGCAAAGCATGTTGCTTTTGGAAGCCCCCAAGCCAGCCTGATGCGATCTTCAGCCTCTGCACTCAGAGCCTGGCCCTGGCTGCAGGCCGGGTGCCCACACCTGGTCAGGCACGCGAGAGAAACCTGCATTTTCCTGCTGGCCACCTCCATCCCTTTCCAGCAAAATTCTCCTCACTCCCTTCCGTTCTACTCTTTCTTCCCACCACTAAATAATTCCTCTCCCACTCCAAAAAAATTTAGAAATACTACAAGAAAATGTGGGGAAACAAGCCTAAATTTAAAAAACAAAGTACAGAGGGAAAAAAATATATAAAATGTGGCTTTTGAAAAGTCTGTGATAGAAGAACTGAAAATCAAGCTAGGCCCTAATAACATCTGTAAGTAATAATTGATACATTTTGTTTTAAAGAAGTGAAATCAAATCAAACTTTAATTCCTGCTTTGTTTCTGCTGGATTCTCATTTAGGGCTAATTCACCTTATTGCAGGGTCTGAGAGGGAACAGGCAGAGTTCACCCTGGAAGGATCTACAGGTCAAAAGAACAAGAGCTTTGAATGCCGAGTTACTGGGAGCTGTAAGTTCCGGTCAAATCAGACCAGGTGAGAACCCTAAAACCCGATGCCTCCTGGGAGGTCTGACAGTGGACATGAAGGTAAGACGTGTTGCAAGTGTGACTTCTAAAGCATTGCTTCCTAATAACGGGATCACCTGGGATTTGCTGCCATGTCCATTCTGTATGGGAAGTAGGGGGTGGGGCCTCTGCATTTCTAGCAAGTGTCTCATTGACACGAGTCACCACAGACCCCACATCATGCAAAAAAAAAATGGCCTCAAAAAAGCAGGAGCAGGTAAGATCTGGGGGTGCCCCAGGCCTTGTTCCTAGCATGTTTTCACTGTTAACACTGAACTCAGTGCACGCTGACAACAGAGTCAGCCCACGCTGGAGTCTGATGGCAGCGAACTGGCTTCCACCAGGGCCTCCCGCGTAGAAGGATGCTCATTTTGTCAGGAAGCAACAGAAGCAGGTGGGTTCTAGCAGAGACCGTCAGTGTCCACCCACATATGTGACCTCTTCCTGGGCACACAGCTGGGCCAGAGTCCCTTGCAAGTAGACATGGCCATGTGACTCAGTGCTGGCCAGCAGGGTTCCAGGCCTGGCCCACTAAAACCTGATTTTCTCTCTGACCCTCCCTGTCTCTGCTTCTTTCTCCCTGCTCCCATTCCCCCTGCTCCCTCCCTAAACACAGAAGCCTCAGAACCTAAGGTGGGATGGCGCCTCCAGCTGTTAGGAGCCTGGGTTCTGAGTGACCACCTGGAGCAGAGCCCCTGCTGAGAAACAGTGGCTGTAATGCAAGAGAAGAAGTGACTCGTGATGCATGAAGCCAGTGGCATTTGGGGGTACATCTGCTATGCACCTAGCTCATAACATGTACTTACGATGATTCTGTACCAGCACAGAAGTTGAACTTGGAGAGCAAAGACGTACAGACAGGCCCACCCCGCTTATTGTTCAACGAAATGCGAGAAGAACCTCTCAGTTTGGTGCAGTCATGTCCATGAAACAGGTGAGAAAACTAGGGCTCAGGGACACGAGTAGCAGGGGGGCGATCTGGCAGGGTGCAGCCTGCCGTGTGACACTGACAGGCCATGTGCACATGCGGACACATGCAGAGACACAGCTATGCAGACAGGTACATACACAGAGGCACTCATATAAACAGACACACATGTATACAGAGACACAGACATGCACAGACACTCACATACAGGAATATAAATACATATGACATGCTCACACACACATCTGGCCTGAGGCATTTGGCTGGGGTGGAAGAGAAGTAATATTAACCTGAAGACTTGAAAGCCTTCCTCACCCCTTACCTAATTATAGTAAACATGCAATAAATGAGAACACTTGTAAAAGGCCTAGAAAGCTGCCTGGCACGTAGTCACTCAGTCTCCTAGTTGGCCAAACAATGACAATCAGGACCTCCTGGAGCTGTAAGGATTAAATGATTTCAGCCAAGTCCCTTGCCCGAGGACACACGACTAATAGGTGGCAATCTTGGATTGCTGCACAACTACTGTGCTGACCTCCTTCCAAAAATGCTGCAGGCACACACACACGCAGACACATGTACGCACTCAACAGGCACACTCAGTGACACGTACATACGCAGCCCAGAGCCCCGGCTCTCCCAGGCCCTCCCTTACATAACAGCAACCTGAGGTGTCTCCAAGTCTGCAGAGCAGAGTGGAAAAACCCAGGCTGCGAGGCTCACCAGCTCAGCCCAGCTGCTCTCGGTCTGTGCAGCCTCAGTACCTTGTGTCCTGGTCTCCCATCCCAGACAACCAACACCACCCCAAGGCCTGCTGTGAGCGTGAAGACGACGACACACACAAACCAAGGGGCAGGGCCTCCCTAAAGGCAGGGGCCTCTCCCTGGAGCCTGCAGCCTTTGAACCTGCCCTTTGGTTCCCTAGAAGCCCTGTAACTACTGGCATCGAGCTTGTCACAGGCATCCGCTTCATTTCTTCTGCTCTCTGCCCCAGGGCACTTGTGCCTGCCACACACAGGCCTTATATATACCAGCAGTCCTCCTGCCACGCCACACCTCACCTGCTGGTTCACTCCCATTTCCCTCAACCCAGGGCTGGGAGAGCTTAGCACAGCGGACTCATGGGGCTGAGTCAAGGAGCCCCTACCACTTGGTTTCCTTAGGCTGTTGGGTCTCAAGTTTAAACGGCTTCAGGGACCAGGTAAGTGCCAGTCATGGGGAAGGTGATTCCCTGATGAAGAGATCATGTGCCCACCTAAGGGGGCAGCCGACAAGCAGCTCCAGTTACAGGCTTGAGGGAATATGGCTCAGGGAGGCCTGACCTAACCCTCATGGGAAAGGCAGGCATACAGATGCACCTGTGGATGGGCCGTGGTGCCCCACGGCCTCCCTAGCCTCTTGTCTGCCCTCCAGATCCACCTTTCCTGAAGCCCCCACTACCTTCAATCCGCAGGTCTGCCAGTGCTGGCGCTGCAGGACGGCACATCCCGAGATGCCCCCAGCCGCTCACCTCTTCAGGAGCCCTTTTACGGAAGCTGCCTGGATTCTCCGTGAGGGCAGGGCCAGCTCTGCCCTGCGGGGATGGACTGTCCTGCCCAGAGCATTGAGGATGGCTCGGACCCCAGTTTGTCTCCAGGTCCCCAGGGCCAGGCCTGGCATTTAGTAAGTAACCATCCCCCAAACAGCTGGACATGGGAGGCTCGCACCAGTGCCTCCTCCTGAGATCATTCGCCCTTGATTGAAAGTGCAGGGAAGGGGGAATCATTGGGTGAAGGGGAGCAGGAGGAAGACAACAGCCATCAGCCAAGGCCTGCCCTGAGAGCCTCTGTGAGGGGACAAGGCCCCTCCTTGGGTGTTTTACAAAGAGCTGCTGGGGCATCATCTAAAGGGTGTTGCCTGAGTTATCAGCGGCCACCTCCACAGGTGTGGTGCGAGGTGTCTAGAGCCAGCGTCAGTGCATTCTCATGGATCACTGTCTGGGTCATTCCCCTGCTGCATGAGGACCCCTGAAGGGTAAGGTGAGCAGGCAGTCCTGTCTGAGAACATTCTAGAGCCTGTTTTACTGCCATGCACAGTTCCGTTGCCTGGTACATAGTAGCTCCTCATCAAAAATTGTTAAATAGATAAATGAACACACAGAGTGTACAACAAATGTTAGGGTGCCAGGCACTGTTCTAAACAGAGTAACAGGTACTATCCTGTATCATAAACAAGAAAATGGAGGCCAGGGTGTCCGCCACCTGGTGACTTGGCAAAAGGTGGATGCAAACCCAGAACCCCATCCCAAACCCGTCACCCAGGCCACCTTGTTGCTGGCGCAGAGTCAGATTTTCTACGTATGACACAGCAGCACTGCTCACTGTCCCCTGAGGGGAGCCTAGCCCTGCCTCAAAGGGCCAGCGGAGGGGACCAGGGCCGGAAGGAGGACAGCAGCCTTCCAAGAGGAAAGTGGGAATGTCAAAGTAGACGACACAGCTGAGGGCTCTGACACCAGCGTCCTGTGGCTTGAGACTCTCCCAGGGTGTACACCTGCCTCCACAGGAACAAGGGTGACATTCCTGGGTGGCGGGGGCAGCTCCCCCCCCCCCACATCTGGGTGGGTGAAGTGGTGTCTGCCATTGCCTGGCACATACGGGCACCTTATCTCAGTCCTTCACTCAACAGATCATGACTGAGCACCTACCATGGGCCAGGCACTGTGGTGGGTGCTGGAGAGTCAGGACCACGATGATAAAAATGATAACAGTGACAACTTGATGCTAACATTTCAGGCATCGCCGTCAGCTCAGGGGAGCCCAAGACAGCTTTCAATCAGCTGCCTCGTCAGCAGAGGGCACAGCGATCATGAGGGTGGCGCCGGGCTTGGGGAGAACAGCTCTGGGGAAGGCCTTTGGTGTCCTCAGTCGGCAGAGGAGAAACAGGCACAGCGAGGCAGCCACTCACCCGGGACTCACAGGCTGAACCCCCCTGACCAGCATCAGGCTGTAAATGGGAAACCTGGCCCCGGGCTCAGCACCCAGAGAGAAGGGGAGGGGGGCCCGCCCACCCGGCTCTGAAGAAGTGGAGAACCGGCCCAGGCACCTCCAGCCCTGCAGGAGGATGCGTTTACAAACAGGAGCTGGCCCCGATTCATCTCTCCAGAGCCACGGAGCCCTTTTAATTCAAGTGGCTGCCCAGCTGTCTGAGGATGAGGAATGGACCTCGGGGCACGAGAGCAGCCCCGCATCTGTCTTGTTAGTGGCTGGGTGTCCAGGAGCTGCTTGTGCAGGGCTGGGAGACAGCCTGGGCCCAGGGAGCTGGAGGGAGAGGGCTACCCCATCCCACAGAGCTGAACAGTGGCTGCTCTCAGGGCCACGCACTCTGCTCTACCCCTGCCCAAGGCCTCTGCCCCAGGAAGAAAGCGCAGAGCGGCTCAGCTCCACGGGTGCTACAGGGGCAGCCCCTGCCTAGCCGCACAGTGCTTGTCTGTGACCACCTGATGCTGGCCCGAGGCTGCCCGGCCCAGGGAAGTTGGCCTTGGACGGACCACCTGGGAGGAGCACTGGACTCAGAGTCCAGACCTAAGGTCAGGTTACAGCCGGGTCACTGTCTCCACTGGGGACTCAGTTTCCCCTGTCACAGATTGTCCTGCCATGTGCTATAGCCGTGAGGGTGCCACACTGGGCCAGCTGGCAAAGCACTGAACTCTGATGAGCTGTGCCACGCACATAGGCATCACTGCCTTTACACTCAGCCCTCACTGGTGACCATCTTCCTGAGAACTCTGTGGTGGATATTAAATGAAATCACAATAGCAAGCTGTAGGAAGCTGTCCATAGATGTTAGTGGAAGCTGAGTCCCCTCCCTTGACCCCATGGCTCTTCCGATCAAAACCTGTGCCCCAGAACACCATTCCTCCTAGGAGGGTCTATGCGCAAAGCTGGGGTGGCAGCATACCATGAAGGTCCCTCCAACCTTTTTCAAATGGGATGAAAGGGACACTCGGGGAGCTCTGGCCCACCTGAGAGCAGCTCGCTCAGCCTCTCCGAGCCTCTGTTTTCTCATCAGTCAAAGGGAAGGGTGCCCCCGCATCTTTCCCACAGCATTGCGAGGTGGGCGCCATGCATAGCACACACAGCCCGGTCCCTGCCAGCCTCAGTGGTGACTGTCTTCTCTCCCAAGCCAGCCCCAGGTGGCCCTATGTGTCTTTCTGCAAAATCCCATGTCCCTTTACTTTAGATCCTCCCAACCACTCTCCCTCTGTCCCAGGCCAGGGTTTCTCAAAGCATGGCTACAGACCCTTCATGGGACTCTGTCAGGTGCTGGTCAAAATGAAGAGTCCAGGCCTTGGCCCTAACCCTAACCCACTGAATCAGCCCTGAGAGCAGGCTGATGACACCACATCACACAACAAGCTGGCTTGTGAGAGCGGCAGCTGTATCATGCACTGGGGTTTGGTACACATTTCTGGGCCTGTGAGAGGGAAAGTTGGAGTCCCAGGGGTCCTGCAGTTCAGAAGGAAGCCCAGGAGGTCCCCAGGGACCAATCCCCACAGATTCGAGCTTCTTGGCCCTCTCTCCGCTGGGAGAAAACCATGCCCTGTCAGCACATCGCCCTTGATACCCTTCCCAAAAAAGCCAAGGGTGACAGCTGCTGGGTGGACACTCTTCTGCAGCTGTCGCTGCTGATTCCCATCAAGGCCAGTGCCGGGCAGCACCAGTGTGGGAGGCAGGCTGGCATCTCCGGGAGGGACACTTTATGGTCATAATTACTCTGTAATAACAGGGAAGACCCGGGTCCTGCTGAGCCCACCTCATGTCTCAGCTGTTTGACCTTGGGCAAGTCACCTAACCTTGCAGAGAGCCAGAGACCTAAACACAAAACCAAAAAAGAAATGGAAAAAGCCTGCTGCTGCAAATCCTGATTAATTTATCTCCTGGACTCCCAGCCACTTCTGTTTATTTTCTACTTTTTAGATTTTTCTATTTTGTATTTTGTGGATCATAGGAATAATACTTGCTCACTGAAGAGAATCACAAAGTTGAAAGAAATCTAAAGCAGCAGGAAAAAAAAACCCCACCACGCAGGAGGCAGTCTGGGAGCATCTTATAGTTCCTGCTAGTCCTTTTCCTGAGTACCTCTCCTCTATGGCTGAGAGGAGGCTATATAGAAGCAATTATGGAACCTGCTTTTTTCCTACTTATCAGAAAATGTGTATGCTATCATATTTCCGATAAAAATTCTTCATAAACATTTTCAATTTCTCATAAGCTTCAAGTAGATGTGGCATGTCTTCACCTTAATGGGCTAAATAGGAAATCTGTTGGACCCTTATTTATGTTTTAGCCGAAAGCACAATGTTTCTGGCCCCTGGAATTATGTTCATTCCACGTACAAAGACCAGAAACCAATATGGTGGCCAGGATTTGGGCTGGGCATTGCAAGAGTTTCAAACATGAAGACCACCCTTTATTGGCCCAGCACCAATGATATTCTTCTCAGGGCATGCCCAACTGCTAGAGATGATGGCTTTCATTGTCCCGGATGAAGGAACTGGCTCAGAGAGGCTAACTACCCTGTCACAGTTCACACAGTTCTCGCGTGGTGACACTGAGATGCCCACCCTCTTCTCTGACCCCCAGCACCTCAGCTGTTCTCATGCTGGTGTGCTGATGGTCATGGCCAGGCTGGGATGAATGGGATCTGCTAGTTCCCCTGCCAAGGGTAGAACCACTTCTTAAGCCATTCACCTGGCCAGATGCAGAACCTCTTTTCCCTGTGTCCCTTTCCTTTCAGCAGAGGTAGACCCAGCTCCTGCTGCTGACCCAATGCTGTAAGTGCTTTCTGAGGTCACAGAACTTCATCCAACTTCCAGAAGGCCAGAACAAGGACCTCCAGGAACTCAACTCCTCCAGAAACGCAATGAGAACACTGGCAAAACCATCAAATCAAGTTTTTGAATTCTGGAAGTTAGCTGAAGTCTTGTAACAACTGGAAAAGTGTTTACATAAGAAAGTTTTATGGCATTTGAATCTGCCCTGGTCCTGTCTTCCTGCCTTAGCTCCAAGGTGACCTGGAACACCCATAGCTCAGCAATCATAATAGCTGTGAAAATAGCATCCTGGTGGCCATGGAAGGGCCACTCCTGTCGGGAAGCTCTGTCCCCAGAGCTCACTCAGTGAGAGGGCAGCATTTGTTGAAAACAATCAGAGGCAATGTTTTAACACAGCAGCTGTCCAAAGTACCATGACCATGTAGGTCTGAGAAGAGGCTAACCTAAAAGACAAAAAGGAAAAATGGGAATAGGAGATTCAAAGGAGGCTTTGGAAAGCTATGACATACTCCTGGGAGTCTAAAAGGCCGTGTGCATGTACATGGCAGTGCAATTGACATGGCCCCAGTATCTCACCTCCAACTGACCTTGAGGCTGTGCCCAAGCAGGAAGGGAAGGTGAAGACGGAATCATGAACTGCATGTCAGAGTGCTGACTGCATACCCCAACACACATAGGCTTCCTTGGCAGAAACCACAAGACACTTAAGGACATCTGTCCAGTCGTCAACCACTAAGCTGACCACGTGCCATAAGGATGTTCAAAGCACTAAAAGAACCATGTCTGAAGAATTAAAGGAAAGTATGAGACCAATGGCTCACCAAAGAGTATCTGTAAACAGAAATTAAAGAGAATTTTGCTCTTTGTGACTAAATAGATAAACCTGGAAAAAATTATGCTAAGTGCAATCAGCCAGAGACAGACAAATACTAAAAGATGTCATCTAAAACAGTCAAACTCATGGAAGCAGAGAATAGTGGTTAATAAGGGGCAGGGAAACAGGGAGGTCACAGTCAAAACATACAAAGTTTGTTATGCAAAAATACCTTCTGGAGATCTGTTATATAGCACAGTACTTACAGCTAGCAATACTGTGTTGAATACTTAAAATTTGCTAAAAGGATAGATCTTAAGTATTCCTACTCTACACACACACATGATAATACACACACACAATAATAGTAAGGAAGGTGGGAGGAAACTTCGGGAGGTGATGAATATGTCTAAGGCCTGAACTCAGCAGCAGACCTCATCCCCCGGTATTCCCCACACACCATCCCCCGGTGGCCCCCACACTGGGCCACTGATGCCTCCTCCAAACTTCTCTTCCCAGCCTTGGCTGGACAGAGGGAGATTGTGAGGAAGCTGTGCTAGTACCAACACATGTGCAGATCAAACACATTCCCTGACCTCACTGAGCACTCACTGCTGTGACCTCCACAGGGATGTGTCCTCGTCTGTGGAATAAGAGAACAGGAAGTATGTTAGACCACATCCCCATACCTTTAGCTGGAATCTCTCTAACAAGCAGACAAGGAAGAAACAAGGAAGACGTCAAGCTCCTATTCATCCTTCAAAACTCAACCCAAATGTCCCCGTCTCCAGGAACCTGGGAAGACATGACATGGATAAGTTGCTCCTCACCTGTACGTCCTGTTTATTTCACACTTACAGACATGAAAACAGCTGCAGATGATGAGACCACACAGGTCATGAATTACCAAGCCTACATAATCAGAATTCCCAATGCCCAGCAAAGGATCTGGCACCCAGCAGGTGCCAAGTACAGGTGACTATATGAACGAACAGGAGCTATGGAAGACTTGGTGGGAGAGCCATTCTTCCAGAATATTTGGTCATGATGAGGCCATGCCTTCACTGTTCAACACCTTCCATGGTGGCATTTAACTCAAACCAGAGCAGGACACAGGGCTGGTGAGGAGAGGGACACACGGGCTACTGCAGGGCCAGAAGCAGGGAGCTTCAGCGGTCCCTTTGACTTTCCCTGAGCCAAGTGCCAGCTGCTTTGCCTGGGGATAGTCTCTACCAGCCTCCCTGGGTGCCTCTAATTTAGGGCACCTGCACCCACCCCAGCCTCTGGGGTCGGGCAAAGTCCCAGCTGGGAGTGCAGTTTTCCTTACAAATCAGCTGGCTCAGCACCCGCTGGTGGGGTGGCTTCCCTGGGAGTCCCCAGGTTCCCCAGCCTGAACACATGGTACACAGAGGCATCATCCGCTCTGCCTGTTTAATTAGCTGAGAACGCAGGAGGCCTGGAGCAAGTCCACCAGCTCTCTCTGGTGAGTTGCTCCTTCTCCCATTCACCAGTCCAACTCCTGCTGGGCCTCCAGCATCAGCCTCCAACTGATCCCCACTCTCATGCCTTTTTCCTACCCATGTCCCTCATCCCACCCTCCCCCAGGCCCACGCTGCAGCCCACCCCTGTGCCCCTCGCCGCTACCTGCCACAGTCACTCCTACCCCGCCCCTTCCTGCAGTCTCTGCCACCTCTGACAGGTTCTGGACAAAACCTGAGCTTTGGAGCCTAGGAGCCAGCTGTGCCACCTTCCTCATCCATAAAGCATCAGCTGTTACCACTCACTGAGCACTCGCTCCATGAAACAGCCCATTGACTCCCACCAGAATCCCCTGGGATGGTTCCAGCATTGTCCCCATTTTGCAGAAGTGGAAATGGAGGCATGGAAGGTGGAGACCACTAGCAAGTAGTGATGCCAAGATGTGGCCCCGGATGCTCTGCCTGCATCTGCTCATTTTGCAAGTGTGTCTGGCACACTGTCTGGTGGGGAGTAGTGACCAACACAGGCTAGGCGTCTCCCTTCTCTGTCCCAAAGCACCCATGGAGCCCCAGGACCACAGCCAGAGAAAGTCCCCTGTGCCAAGGAACTGATGAAGGACAAGGACTGGGGCTCAAAGCCGTTTGCCCTGCAGTAGCCACAGCTCCCCAGCCCAGCACTGGGGGTCTGGAGTCTGGGCCCAGCATGTGACACAAGAAAAGGCTCAAAAAGCACATTCGTGTCAGGACTCGAAGCCTCCTGCTACTTGTGAAGCCCAGCCTCTGGGTGACAAGACCCCAGCTTCCCTAAGGTGTCAGACTTCATGGCAGGGACCAGGCTGAGGACCCCAGAACAACCTCCCTAGCCTACCCACCTGCTAACTGCAGGGGCATGAGCCAGCCCTAGGAAGACCAGTCCCGCTACGCAGCTGGCCCTTAACCTTTCTGGGCTCAGTGTCTGCCTCTGCAAGATGTGCTAAGGACCCTAGCTCTGCCCCGTCATGGAGACGTCATCAGACAAGTGCGTGACTGTGAAGGCCAGGACCCAGCGACGGTGGGGACCTGTCTGGTTCCCACACCAGCCACCACCCACTTCCTGCCAGGCAGCCCCAGTGAGCCAATACCTGCCTCACACCACACCCACCCTGGCTCATCCCTGGCCTCCCAGGCCACGCTCGGATGGATTTCGGGACCCCTGGGCTCAGGGCCCTCTCCAGCCCCAGCCAAAACGCCCTGTCCGTCCCCCAGACACCATGCTAAGCTCTGTGAGGTTCCAAGGACGTGATGCATGCGACCTTCCCCGTCTGTAAAGCATCCCAGCTCAGGCACATCAGTGGCAGGGCTTGTGACTAGAATCCTGGTGTGCCACCAGACTAACCTGCCTCTCATCCTACCCCAAAACACCTCCTGAGCCCCTGACGCAGTGTACATCTCCCATTCCAAGAATGAGCCAAATTGAGTAAGGCTGCTGGGATGTGAATGTGCTCATCCCACAGCCTGTGACACCCCACACCCCTTTCTCCAAGAGAACAGTCCTGGGGTCCTCTCCCTAGCCACCCTAGATTGGGTTGGGGTCCTCGCTGGACTCCACAGCCCCCTTGCTCATCAGCATCAGAGCCCTTAGCATGGAGCACTGTACTTTCTTTGCTGTGTCCCAGTCACATACCTGCGCCCCAAGCCACTGGAGCCTATGCATCCTATAACCACAGCCCCCCTTGCCCTGTGGGGCTGGCCAAGGACGAGCCTGGACAGGGCTCCTGAATCCTTGGCAGCTCTGAGTAAAATTCAGGAGGGTCCAAGAACCTGGATGGGGAAAAACCCACCATCTTCATTTCCACCGCCCTCTGGCTGAAATTTAGCATTTCTTGTTGCTGCGTCATCCACAGAAACAAGCTGTATTTTCATGCCACGTTCTGCGGTTGCAGACGTCTTGAGCGTTGCAGACGTGCACCGTCACTCGGAGCTCACTGGAGGTGCCAGGCCCACCAGTAGCTCTCATTATTGAATGCATCAGTCAGGAAGCATATTTATCGTTGAATCACAGGTTTTTAAGAATTATTTTCATACCTGTGTTTCAGTTTCATTGGTGTCTTAGGACCAAATGAGATCACCAGGGAATTGCCCTGCCCAGGGCCTGGCATCAAGAAGGGGTCTAGCACGAGGAGGTGAGGCAGGTTCACTATCCTCTCCGTCCTTGAGGCCCTGACCAGGGTGCCTTCCAGTGGGTCAAGGTGCCCAGGGACCTGTACTTTTGGGGGTAGCAGTGGGTGCTGTGGTGAGAACCCTGGGCCCAGACCCTGCAGGAGCAGTTCATTCATGCCTTGCAGCTGCACCCAGCACCCACTCTCGGGGTGCCCTCACAGCACGGGGCTGTTGTCTGTGGGGCTCCCATCATGCCCTCCTAAAAGTCATCCCAGCACTTTCCCGCCTGCAGCCAAGAGCCCACCCTGGCAGGACACAGGGCTCAGCCCAGACAGTCAAGCCAGCAGATGACTGGGGAGACCTGGGGCCCTGGGTCCTGGCACTCCTTAGTCCCCTGAAATGGGCATCATGACCTTTGTTGTTTTAGAGGTGGAGCAGGGTGGACAGCGTCGATGACCAGAGCCTGCTGACATGTGCCCAGCAAAGGTGTGGCACACAGCGGGCCTCTCCAGAAGCTGGTGGCCTCTGGCTCTGCCCCAGCACTCCGGCCTGCCCTTCATGTTCTCTGCTACACACCCGATTTCCAGGATACCTCGCTGCCACCTCTTCACTGACTGCACTGAGCCTTCTCTCCCTAGGAGCCCTTGTCCCTGCCGTGCCCACTACATGGCTGCCCTCCTGGGGGAGGACCAGCCGACTTTTCTGGTGAGTCCAGTGCAGCTGCCCTGACACTGCTGAAGTGTGGCTGAGGACTGGGCCACACTGGTGTCCAGCAGGAGACAGAGTGAACACTCCGGGAGGAGTCACTGGAAGGGCTGCCTGGCTGGCAGAGCTCAGCTTCTGTGATGCACAGACCTCCTCTCGGGCTCTGCCATACAGATGTCCACCTCAGCTCAGGAATGGGGGCCAGTCAGCCATAGCCTGGTGAGGTAGGGAGCTCCCCATGACTGGGAGCATGCAAGCTAGGGACAGATACGTACTCATCCAAGATAGTCCAGAACAGATTCCTGCATCAGAGAAGGGAATTTGAAGTGTCCTCCTGTTAGCCACTTCAGTCACTCCTATAATCCCAAGTTACATATGTGACACAGGGGCAACCCTTCCCCCACCTAAAATTATAAAGCAACTAAATTTCATTCCCCACCAAGAGCAGCCTGTGCGAATGTAGTGGCTCCTTCAAAGAGAACTGCTGAGACTTGGGAGAGGCGAAGAACGTGGCTGGAACCAGAGGTCATTGCACGAAGACAATTCTACCCCCACAGAAAAACTTGGAAATGGCACCAAAGCAATAAAATTAAAAACTTAAATTCACTCGTTTGTTGCAACCAAAAACAATACACAATTTTAGTGAGCTCAAAAGCAATAAATGCATGCTTTACAAAAAATGTCAAACCTTCCCACACATCCTGCTTCTGCCTGGCAAGGGGATAGTCCCTGGAGGCTGCCCACAGGAAGTCATCCTGAAACCCCCGAGTCAAAATAGGAGGACGCACTGCCCTGGAAAGCTCCTCCCCACACACCTGGCCAGGCACACCTGGGCAAGGAGCACAGATGCAGGGATTCAGCGGGGAGCAACCACTTCCACCGCTGCTTCTCCTGAGACCTGCACCCCGTCCTGGGGAAGGAGCTGTGGACGGGCCCTCCAGCCCCCACAGGGCCTGCTCAGGCCAGGGCAGGAGGGGACAGTACTGTTTGTATGGCTTCATCTAAAGCAAATTCTGGAAGAGGGGATGCCAGGAGAGTGGCAGCCCCCACGAGGAGCCTGAGCAATGGGGGGTTTTTTTGTTGCATCTGCTCAGGAAACCCCAGAAAGTATCGCTGTTGGCAGAACAAGATGGGGGTAGGTGGCCAAGGAAAAGATCTCGTCTCCTATGGTCAGATAGCTCCTGTCCCCGCTCAGGACCCCTCCCTCCACCGAGGCCCAGCCTCTGCATCTGATAAGCCAGTACCCCAAGACCCATGAGCCCATGTGGTCCCCCTGCCTGACCCCCTTGGCCAGGCAAGGAGTAAACCAGCCTGCAAAGGACATGGGCTTCCTCACAAGCCAAGTGGGATTCTCACGCCCCTGTTCCATTCCCATCACTGCTCCACAAAGCAGGGGCTGCACACCAGCACCAGGCTCGGTCACAGCCTAAAATCCAAAAGGCCAGTGAGCTGGGTCCCCTCTGAACGTCCCCCACCATTGGTCTCCACCCTCTGCTGGCCACCACCCCCACCTCTGCCTGGATCTCCAAGCCATTTCTATGCCCCACCATCCTTCCCCCAGACTGGGGTGTTCCAGGTGGCTCTCTGGAGGAAATGACATGAAACCTCCCTCCCCCTTCAGGACTCAACTGCAGCAAGACCAACCCCAGGGGTCCCGGGACTCACTGGGGAAGGGGGCTGTAGGGACTGAGGGAAACAGGAGCATTCTGGATCCTCAAGATTTCCCTCCTGGGCCAAAGTCACCATGCATGGAAAAAAGGGGCGGGCCCAGGGCTTGATGCCTGATGCCAGCCATGATGCCGGCCCTCAGCAGGGCACAGGTGTCCCCTGGCAGTTGTCGCCTGCATGAGCCCACGGCTTTCCGTTCTATGGCTCAAGTCTAACCAGGCTGCTGGCAGCCCCCACCCCACTGCTGAGATGCATGGGGGTCTCAGGGGCCTCTGCTCCCTCTAGTCTGTGCCTGAAATTCCTCCCCAGGACCCCTGGCCAAAGCCTCTCCCCAGTCTACAAGTCCTGGTTCAACCGCTGCCACCTTCCCATAGGCCCCCAGGTTCAGCTGAGCCACAGCCCCCTTCCTCTGTACCATGGAAGGGGGTCAAGGGGGGCTCTTCCCACACCTGCCCTGGACTCCAGCTCTCTGGACCTGGGGTGGTGTCTGCCTAGATCCAGGCCCCATAAGGGCAGTGACTGTGGTCCCAACCTCTGCCACGATGGTCAGGAACTGGTAGCTGTTGCTGAAATAACTATAACTCTAGTGTGATTACTGTGCTTAGGAAGGGTCAGACCCAAGCCCATTGCAGTAAGGGCTTTCCAGGCACTGTGGAATATAGGTGCCATTATTGTCCCTATCATCCCTGTCCAACTGATGTGGAAAGAACCAGTATCTGCAGCTTGTAGGAGGCAGAGTGGACATCCAAACGCAGACAGGCTGAACCTGACCCAGAGCAAGAAATGTCCTTAGCATCCTGTCTCGGCAGCCATGGATATTCAACCGACGTCCTCAGAATATTTCTCCTTCCAGCGGGCTCCCATTTTTCCTCTTCTATTATCTGATTCCATTCTGTTCTGTTTCGTTTTTTAATATTCTAGCTGTGACCCACTAACTTGATTTCATGACCCATTAATGGATCATAGCCCACTGCTGAAACCATATTCCAGGGTAGGGTTTTTCAGCCGGAGGCAGTTCGGGGCGGGCTCCCGCATGCGCAGGCTTAACATACTGAGTGGGTTCTGAGGCTCAGATCCACACTCTAAGGTGGGTGTCACTTCCTCCAATTCAGAGATGAGGAAACTGAGGTTCTAGGAGCCCACTCAGTGAACCCGAGTAGCACAGGTGGTTTCGCAACCAGGGCCACTCAGGCGCGTGGCATCAGAACAGTCAGCCTGCTCCCTGGGGTGCTCCTGCCCTGTCCTCCCCCAGAGCCTCCCACTGCCCTCTGGCTGCTGCAATCCCAGCATGCCTTGCAGCAGTGCCCACTCAGGCACTGACCGGGCTTTAGGGTCACCTCCGCTGGGCCCTGGCACTGCCAGTGCACCTCTGCCAAGAGCCCTGCCTCCCCCGCGGAGCTGTCCACCCCCTGTTCCAGAGGCTGCTGCCATCTCTGATCCATTTGTGCCTCCCCCCACATCCCCGCTTACAGTGCAGACAGACACAGGCTGGCCAACCAAGCCCCCAGGAGGTTAGCGCCAGGCGCGAGGCAGCTGCAGAAGCCCTAGGCTGGTGTCAGACCCACGCATGGGGTGGCTTCCCTCCCGCACCATGGAGGCTTTTGTTGTCCCAGAATTAACAAAGAGAGTACAAGCCACAGACGACAGTCCCTTCTAGCAGGGGCTCCCACCAAGTGCTCCAGAGTCCAGAGTGGGGCATTCTCCAGGTGCTGTGGGCCCAAGGAAGACCCAGGGCACCTCATCATCTCGGGGCCCCAGCAGCCCCACCTGCAAGGGGTCAGGAGTCCTTCACCTTCTGAAGGCTCAGACCGGCCCGGGGAGCCCAAGGCCCACCAGACTCAAGGATTCAGTTCTAGAGGGCAGAGGCTGCCCACCCATGCCTGCCCATGCCCACCTGCCCTCAGCATGGTCCAGGGAGGGGCCTTCAGGCTCCAGGTAGGGAGGAGGGGAAGTTTGCATAGTTGGGCAGTGGAAGAACTGGGACCTTCTCTAGCCCACAGCTTCCCTGTCTGTACATTGAGGCTGGTGCCACCTCCCCACAGGGCTGCAGAAAGGTCTACAAGACAAGGCATTCTTGAAAACCCTGAGCCTGACACAGGGCCCAGAGCAGGTGCTGGGTGACAGTCCCTTCCCTCCTGCCCATCCCCCACACTCTAGAGCCCTGGACCTGCCCCAGCAGCCTGGCACAGCTTGTTGTGCAGAAAGCTTCAGCCAGAAGGCTCTCAAGGCACCTGGAGCCAATTAGCCATCCATCCTGAGCACCTGCCCCGTGCAAGGCCCTGAGCGGTGCACAGGAGGAATCCGCCATCGCCTGGCCCCTCCTCCTGCCTGCTCTCTGCCTCCACCCAGCAAGAGGGAGCTTTCCAAGCCTCAGACCAGACACTGCCTTGCAGGTGCCAGAAGCCCAACCCTGAAGACTCCCCAACACTAATGAGATGGTACCCCACCTCCTTAGCCCAGTGCCCCACATCCATCCTGTTCTTCCCCATTCCCAGCAAGCTCAGACACTCCCTGGGGACGATCACAGCTTCCCCAGGGTCCATGCTCTCTGGCTCCCTCACCCCATGCCCAGTGGCTTGCTTTCCCAGAAGGCTCCCTGCCCCTCTAACTGTCAAGTTGGAACTGGATCCAGTGTTCAGAGACTGAGCCAGATGTCACCTCCCCAGGAAGCCTTGCCTGTGAGCAGAAGCCACAGGGTCACACCCCTCAGGAAACACTGTGGCCACCACCCTTCTTAACTTGGAGCTCATGGAACCACCTTTCTCTCCAACCAGCCGTGTGCTGGTTCCATTTTGCAAAGCCCAAGGCCAACAACGGACACATTGCCAAATTCCTCCATTTCTGAGTCTCTTCCAGTATCCAGTAGAGAAGACATGTGATCACGGGCAGATGACAGTCAGCTCTGTGGCTTCTGAACGTTGATAAATAAGCAGAACAGAGATTCTAGTGGCCAGGTCAGCATGGAAGGAGGCCTCCAGGGGCAGGCCCCAGGGCTCCTAAAGGACTGTACCATGTTTTTATGGCTGGGAAAAACAGGGATTCCAGGGACTATTTGCTGACTGACTGAATGAATTAATTAATGCATCCTATCTTAGATGCAAGTTCTGGCCATCTCTCCAGGCTTTTGAAATCTTCTAAAATCTTGAATCTAGCAAGATGAAATAAGTCATAACAAACATGAATTCCTACAAATGGACTCAAAATACCCATAGCAGAGAGAGAGAGAGAGCGCACCAACCAGTACCTCTCAGTTTAACACAATAAGCAGCCAGCTGTGGCTCCCTAAAAGGAATGGCCGTGTGCAGCTCTATCATCTCTAATGAGGCCCCCTGGCTCCCTGTCCTAACACTGGCCGCCAGCCCAAACACGTGCACAAGGCGGGGTGTGCAGTGCACACAAAGGTGGGCTGGGTCCATCTAGGCACTGGGCTCCCAGACCCTACACGAGGGACCTCTCCCTCCCTCTGTTGGCAGCAGGAGGCTCTGCAGGTCTGAGGCTGGAAGACAGGAGCGGAGAGGCTCAAGCTGGGCTCCGGCTTTAGGGGAGCACCCACAGGGTGGAGCGGGCCCAGGATGGCGACTGGGAAGAAGACATGGAGGAGCTGGGGTGGAGCAGCTCTGAAGGTCCCAGGCTCCCCATCACCAGGAGCCTGGGGCAGTTGGTTGGAGGTCTACGACGGGAGCTACCCCAGCCGTATCTTCATTCAGCCATTCAACAAACAGCCCATGAGCATCTGCTGCTTGCCAGGCACAGCTGTAGACATGTGGGATTCTTAGTGAACAAAACTAGGTCTTTGCCTTTGTGCAGCTCAGATTCTTGTGTGGGAAGGAGCAGGGCAGGAGACAGTGCACACCCAGCACGATGAACAATGAATGATATGGAAGGACAGATGGCTGGATGTGCACATGCACACTCCCCTGCAGTGACCCCTGTGGCTAGGGGACAGCTGTGCAAAGGCCCTGAGACACCTGCATGCTGGCCAGATGGAGGAGGGCATAGAGGCCAGGATAGTCAGGTACAGCTGGAGAGGAGGTAGCAGTGATGATGGCAGGGAGGTCACAGGGACCTGGTCAGAGGGTCTCGGGGCCATCATAAGGGCTTTGGCTTTCACTCAGAGAGACAAGGAGCTTCCAGGGTTCTGAGCCCCTAAGGTACTTAAGTTCCACCTTAAAAGAAGATGTCAGTTCTCCCCGTTTCGCCCTTACCCCCTTCTCAGGCGGCCACCCCAGGACTGAAAATGGCGCAGCTGCTGTGGAAGGTACTATGGTGGTTTCCCAAAAGGTTAAACCTAGAATTGCCATGTGACCCAGCAATCCCATTCCTAGGAATATGCCCAAAGGAATGGAAAACGGAGTCAAACACACACTTGTCCACCAACGTGCATAGCAGCAGGCTAGCCGAAAGGTGGAAAAAAACCATCTCCTTCAAATAAGACATGGAATTTTGTCCCTACAATGGAATACCATGTAATCATAAAAAGGAAGGAGGTACAGACACATTGCAACATGGATGAGCCTCGAAAACCTAATGCTCAGTGAAGAAAGCCACACACGAAAGGTCGCCTCGCACAGGATTCCACTGATAGGAAATGTCCACACTAGGCAAATCCACAGAGACAGAAAGTGGATCGCTGGTCACCAGGGGCTGGGGAGGAGGGAGTGGGAGTGGCTGCTCCTGGGAATGGGGTATCATTTTGGAGTAAAAAAAAATGTTTTGGAACTACACAGAGGTGATGGTTGCAAGACACTGAATATCCTAAATGCCACCAAATTGTACACTTTAAAATCGTTAATTTTGTAAAGCGTATTCTACCTCAATTAAAATGAGGGGAGGCTTTTGCAACAACCCATGCAAGATGGTGATGGCTGCCACGTCACCCTGACGTGGCCCTCCAGCCTGCCTCCTGTCCCTCTGGACTGAGAGTGGGCCACTAGCCCAGCACACACATTCAGGAACTTGCCAGTCCCTGACTATTGATCATAAAACCCAGCCCCGTCACTGAGCAGCTGTGTCTCAGCCTAGAGCCTGGTGCAAGTGAGATTAACCAGTAGCAAATGCTTCCCCAGCTGACAGATGGGTAAGGACGTGGCCTCTGCCCTCAAAGAGCCCACCACCAGGCCCCTGGACTCTTATGGGCAGAGTCGGCTGGCACTGGGTAGCACCAGCCGCCAATGATATGTGCCGTGGGCAGATCAGGGCTGGAGTGCAGCCTCAGGGCTGGATGGGGTGTCGTTCCCATCCCCCCACTGCCTTTCCTGGATTTTAACCTGCAGCTCACATCTTCCCTGTGACAGGTAATCATCTTAGCATACGAAGGGGAAGAAAGCGACTGGACGCCTAATAAATTACTTCTGTTGATTTTCATAATTCACTTCTATGAGCACTCTTTCAAAACCAAACCCAACCCAGCCCAAGAATGCAGAGCTAATATTTATCCTCCCAGGAGCCTTCTCTCCATCCCCGATGCTGTGGCCTCCCCTCCCACACCATTTACTCCATATTTCAGGACCTTCAACTACAGACGGGCCAGAATTGCTCACTTTCACTGAAGATGGATGGACTCCGGTTAAATTATCCTTTTTCACAGTAACTCAGCTGGTGGAAAATGACAGGATTTTCAAGTAGATGAGATCTGGAAAATTGGCCTGAGTGGCGCATCAAAAGTGTGTGTTTAATTATGTAAGCCCTGAAGCCTGGGGCACCGGGAGGCTCCAGAGATGAGCTTGGACCTGTTGATTTGGGGACTGGCTACAAGTGGACACTGGGGGTGTAGAACAAGGAAGGATTTAGCAAAATCAGAATCACTGGGTTGGGTTAAAGTCACTCTGAGAGGTGCCTTGCACACATGCTGTCCCTCACTGGGTCCCTGCCTCTGCCTTGCCTACTGTGGACCTTACCACCCTCCCCTGGGATAGCCACATGCCTGGATACGGTCTTTCCATGCCCGGTCTACTCCCACTCCTGAGCCCTTCCTCCTGCACTGTGCAACAGATGCACTCCCCTGCTCAAAAGCCTTCAATGGCTCCCCAGTACCTGCAAGACAACAGGGTGTGGCTCCAGGGCAGCATGCCTGGCTTCCAATCCCAGCCCTACCACTTCTCAGCGGTGTAACCCTGGGGGAAAAAAATCGCTTAACCTCTCTGCTTTAATCATTCATTTGAAGAATATTTACTGAGCACCTAACATGTTCTTAGGTCTGGGGATACGGCAAAGAACAAAGTGGTACTGCCCGAAAGGCAATTAATGCTGGAGCGGAGGCTCCTTGGACAAGGAGGAGCAGGAATTCTGCACTCCCCAAGGAAAGAGGTAGGTGTGGGAGGGACACCTAGGGAAGACCCTTCTGTGTCATCTCCCTGAAGGCAGTGGGGGAGCAAGCCAGGCAGCTGCCTGGGGGAAGAGAAGTGGCAGGTGCAAAGGCCCTGTGGCAAGAGAGCCTCCCAGGAATGCCAGCCAGGTTAAGATCACGTGGGGCCTGTGGCTGTGGGAAGAACTTGGCTCAAAACTCTCCTGGGGCTTCTCATCTTCCCCCAGAGTAAGAGTCAAAGCAGAGCATCTGGGGTGGATTTTCAAGGGATCACGCTGGCTGCTGTTTGAAGAACAGACTGTAGGGGTGAGGTGGGAGCACCTTCTGCTAACCCGGCAGAGCCTTAGCTCACTCACGTTACTGCACAGCTCGGAGTTACTGGCAACATTCCCATCCCTGCGAGCCTCCGTCACATCTCACCCTGAACACGCGTCGACCTGGCACACACAGGGGTTTAGGAAGCACCTACTATGATGACGAACAGAGCAACAAAGAACCTGAGGGTGGGCGCCGACTCAGGACGGGGGCAGGAGCTGAGCAGAACTGGGTCCCCTGTGTGCACCTGGGTGTCTGGCTGCTGCTCCTCTCCCTCCTCCCTCATCCCCGTGTCCCCCCCCCCCCCCATCTGAGGAAGTAGACCCCAAGGAGGGGGAAGGAAGGTGCACACAGGGACGCTGTCCCCTCTCCATGCCAGGGTCCCAGAGTATCTAACTCCTGTGCAGGCAGTGGCTGGCACTGAATCGGATAGAGACAGAAGTTTACATCTGCACCAGAGGAAATTCCGACAGCCGCACACCCGTGAGAAATGAGAAGTCTTCTCAAGATGTGGCTGCAGGTGCTCCGCCCGGTGGGGAAGGCAGCATGTGGGAGAGAAGCGGCAGCCCCGTGGCCTTCAGGGAGCTGAACCTCGCCATCCTCATTCGGGGATTCTGGAGCAGAGGCCCCCAGCCCCTAGACACCCTCAGAAGTGACGTTGCCATGGTTCAGAATGAGCCTGGGGGGCCTTCAGAGCCCCTCCCAACCCTGAGAATATTTGCTCCTATGAATGCTGAAAGTCCCAGAATATCGGGGTGGATGCAGAAGAGTACTGGGCTGCAGATCATGGAGTGCATTTTCCATCCCCTTCTGCTTCTTCCCAGCTGTAAGCCTAAGGCCTAGGAACTTCCCTCTAGCAGTTCACATGCCAGGTGGGGCTGGAGCGAAGGCACCTTGAAGATGCATTCAACCTGCACGGTCAGAAACATGAGCATGTGTCCCACGCAGCACTGCTCCTCCACCTGTGGGAGTCCCTCTACCCCCACATATCCTCCTATTCTTGGTCCTGGTGGTGGCTGCTGATAACAGTCCCACCCCCTGACCACAGATGGGCACGGCAACCACACCTGGCCACCTGTGGCTCCTCCCCCTGTAGTCACAGGAGGGGACAAAGTCATCCAGGGTGCAGATTGCTGTGAATAGAGTGGTGATAGCTCCTAGACATAATGTGAGGGTTTGGAGCATTGTTTTCTATTAAAGGGTGGAACCGGATAAGTAGGAAAACCCCTGCAATAACTATTGTGCTAGAATGGAGTAGGGTGAGACTGGTGTTGGACCTTCTGTAGCGGATAGATGGGAGTCAAGGATGGAGGCCGAATTGGGCTGACTTCCCAGCTGCTGCCAGAAGAAGACTAATTAGAGGAAGAGTTCTGGGGTTGGGGTTTAAAATAAATATTTGTTGAAATTCTCATGTGTTGGAGAATAGGAGGAATCATGCTATTGGTAAAATAAAGCCAATATCGCTGACACAATTATACAGGATTGCTATATTCCCCCTGACCCAAGTCCTTCCCTGCTATTGCTCTAAGGGACTCTTTGATCTGGAGTCATTATCTCCAGATCTGGAGTGGGTACCAAATGCTGTGGTCTGAGTCCTAGGGAGACTCACCCAGTCCTCCCTGCTGCAATGAGAAGCACCTGACCCCCCACCCTTGGCTGTCTGATATTCTTTGTGCACCTGGAGCCATAAGGACCTGAAATGTGATCTCCTCCTGAACTTCTCCATCTTGTGAATGCCTTGTGTTACGAGCCTGAGTCTCAAATGTCCTCCTTTCAACACTCCGAAGAGCTGGGGCACATGATCCCCAGCTTGCAGAGATTAGAGAGATAGCACAGCAGAGACAGTAAAAAACACCCATCCCAATGCTTCTGCAAGACGCTGAGCCCTCCCTCCCAGCAGACAGGTGGCCCCAACAACCCTGAATCCCACACAAAGGCCGACTAGGAACTGGTTTTCCCAAGACTGTGCTCCAAGCAGATTCTCTTCCAGGTCTGCTGACTCCAAGCACAGTGCTCACTCCTGAGCCCATCATGGCTCTGGGATTCTGTGTCCTTGCTCTCTGCTAAGGTGTCTAAGGAGCAACACCTGGGCATCCTAAGGCACATATGGGGGGCTATGGGCATGCCTGTGGGGTCCTTCCCTCTCTGCCTCGTACCTGCACCCCCTCCCTGTAAGCAGAGGGGCCTTCCACCCATGCTCTGGGGGTGGGGGCAGCCAGCCTGCCCTGGAACTCCTCCAAGGGCTAGATTCTCCTGCCGGAAGCTGAAGGCTGATTCAATGGTTATTTGTTCTGCCTTCCAAATGGGGGAAATATGGACCTTAAAGGCCTTTCAGGAGAAAAAGTGCTGCGTGATGATTATTTAATATTTTATGGGTCCATAAATACACAGAGCACCATGCAGCCAAACGCTGTCAGCTACTACCTGCGGGAGCACCCCTTGGCAGCTGGCACGCTCCGGGTGCTCCTAGGGCCTAGATTCTGGGGGCCCTCAGCCGCTGAAGCTGCAGGGGCCAGAAAGGGGCAGGATCGTGGTCCCAGCTTCCTACAAGAGCTCCGTCCTCCTCTGTCCTGAAGTCAGAATTCACCATCTTGGGGTCGGGGGCTGGAGCATGCACAAGCATTGTGTGCAGTGCTGACAATTTGCTGCTGTCCCTAATGATGCACCGCGTAGGGGCCCCCCTTCCGCCCCATGCCAGCGCCCCAGCACTCCTCAAATGCTACCAGGCTGTGAATTTGACAGGGTGCAGCGCCAGGCCCAGTCCAGCTGCTCAGGGGTTTACTGTGAGGCTGAAGAAGCATCACGGATGCCACCAGCCCTGTCAGCCTCTGGTTCCAGACTGAAATTCCAAATGGCCGAGAGCCCTCTTTTTAAATGAATTTTATGATAAGATGCCACAGATATATGGCCAGGAATAGAAAATGTTATGAATATATTTACACACACTTGGCTTTATCATAACATAATCAAAACAGTACCTAAAATTTCTTTGTGACGTATTTGCTTAAGCCTAAGCAAAACTGAGGTCCCCTACCTGGAGTGCCTGCCTGATCTAGTCCCTCCCCAACCCCCTGCAAGAGAGCCTCCGCCCAATTTCTGGGTCCATCGTTCCAGTGTCTGCACTCAGGACTCCCCCAACAGAGAACCCCCTTTCCTCTTGTTCTCTCCAGCAGCTCCGGGGTGTGGCTGACATGCTTCATGGGAATTTGAGCCCTGGAGGGCAGCGGGTCCAGCCCCACCCCCTCCCTCACCCCAAGGGCCTGGACCAGGCTCCCACTGCCTGCTATATGCAAACACTTGTTTAATAGATATTCAAACGCAAATCAGACAACACAAGGGAAAGTGCTTTCAAAACCCATAAATCGCTCTACAAACAGGAGGCGGCATTATCAGCTCAAGAAAAATCCATCTTCCACGCTGTCCAGAGGCCCACGCGAAGCTCACTCCTCCCACCAGCCAGCTCAGCTCTCGGGCAACACCCTCCCAGGAATTTTGCTTGGGGCAGCCAGGGACCTCACCAATTCCGAGTCCCTAAACCCCAGAGCCCCAGAGCAGAAGGTGCTGGAGCTAAGGCCCATGTTCTTTTCTTCCACCCAGGGGAAGTAGAGGCCCAGGGTGGGCAAGTCCATGGCTCAGGGGCCACACAAGTGGGTGCTCGGCCTGGACCTTGTTAAGTCAATTGCCTCAGGAACAGAGCTTTCCAGTTAGGAAAAGAACGATGCTGTTATTTAAGGAAAAAGAAAACTGTAAATAAGACTGAGAATCACCGAGGAATAGCTGAGGTTTGTCTGAATTTTCTGCCTGTATATCCAGCGAAGGCTCTGGGGAGCATTTTTAATATTTACATGGAACACACAAGCTGCCAGATCGCTGGGTGCCCTGGTGACCTGCAGCGTTCGGCCCCCTTCGTCTGGAGATGGCTCTGCCTGGTCAAAGAGCAGAGACGCTGAACAGGACGCTGGCCCCGGAGCGCGGCCAGACCCCGCCAGGCCTTCCAAGGACCACAGCCAAGGAGCAGACGCCCTGCCCGCTCAGGCCCTGGTATTGTCTGACCCGTCCCCACCCCCTTCCTGAGCTCCAGACCCTCTGGCTTTCTGGCTGATCCCCACAACCAGACAACAGACCCCTCCCCACCTCAAAGCCCCCGCCAGGCTCTTCCCTCAGGTAGGTGACAGGCAGATTCTGTGGTAGCCCTCAGGCCACAGCTGAACTGTCACCTTCTCCAGGAGCCTTTCACGTGGGTCCCTACGCAGTTCCCTGTGCTAATCCTTCCAGGCACCTGAGGATACTGTAAGATCCACGAAGACGCGCATTACATGCCACACTGGTTGCTTACTCATAGCCTCTGGGCGGGGGAAGGCACATCAGCGGCTTGATCACCATGCTACCCCGGGGCCTAGCTCGAGATGCACAGACACCCTGTGGCATCAGCTGCAGTGGGCTGCTGGGGCTAGAGGATGGCTGGGTGGGTGCAGAGGAGGGCGGCTAGAGAGAGTGGGCAGATAAATAGGCGAGAGAACGGCTGTAGGGGGCAGTGAATGGAAAGATGGGTGATGGACGGACAAATGCACGATGGATAGGTAGTCAGCCAAAGAGATAGTTCCAGTGCACAGAGATGGATGGCGGGGGGCGGGCGCTGGTTTAGGTGGCAGAGCTGGAGATAAAAGTCTGGTGTCGAGATCCAAATGGCCTGGTTTCTCCAGGCTCCTCGCCCCCACTCCCCTCCCTCAGATACTGCTTGGGACCAAGCTGACAGTGACGAGGGAATGGGGTCAGGCTGCAGACCCATGTGGCCTCCGGTTGTCAAGAAGCCTGACAGTCCATCTCAGAGAAGTGCGTCCCTCCTTCCCTCCCCAGCCCTCACCCAGACCTCACTCAGTGCCCAAGAGCAGGAGCAGGACTCTGCCACCTCTTGTAATCACGAGGAGCAAACAAAACAAAACACTCCTTCCCCGGCTTGTTCCCAAAATAGCCTTTCTCGCCACCCAGACATGCTGGCTGGCTGGCTCTCTCCCATTCAAACCTGACTAGGCAGATTTTCTGGAGCTCTGAGCTGGGGCTGGGGGAGGAAGGGGCATGGGAGGCTGTGACCCCCATCAGGTCCAAGTGAAAGAACACCAAGGGCAGTGCTGCCCCAGGAGGGAGGCAGGAAGCTGAGCGGTACCCAGCTCTGGATGGGGGGCGAGTCCCACAGCCACCTTGTGAGAAATCCCCATTTCTCAGCTGGGTAAACTGAGGTTCAGAGAGAGGCAGTGACTCCTTAAGGTCGCACACGTCTGACTCCAAGCAGATGTGGCCAACTCCAAACTGGGCTCCTCCTCCCACACCCGTGGGCTCTCCCCACTCAGGGGCTCTGCCAATCAGAGCCCGAGGAAGAAAGTGGACATGGTGGGCACCCCTAGTTCGTCAGGGAAGGCTTCCTGGGGGAGTACACAGGATTTGAGAGAGGATTTCTGCCTACAGCAAGGGGGAGACAGAGCAATGCCGTGGAGCCTTGGGAACGCCCCTGGAGGCCCCAAGCCTCAGCTGCCTCCTCTGCACAATGGGAAGAAGAGCTCTGCCCCTGCAGGGGTCAGGTGAAGTTCAAATCAGACAGAGGCTAGGGGCAGGCAGGGTGGCCCTCTAATGTACACTCAGCCATGAAGCTCCGGGACATTCCAACAATTCAGCACTCCTCTGTGTCACCCCTCCTCACGGGCACAGCAAAGGAGGTATGTATGAGCCAGGCTGGGGTACAGGCTGATGCCCCCAGGTGCAGGTAAATACACCCCACCTAGTGCCCAGACCTGAGTGGCAGCTGTCAGGCCCTCCCTGCAAGCAGCTTGGTCCTCAGGAGTACCAGGAAGAAAAAAAGTATAAAAAGCCAAGAGCAGCCTGAGCAGAGAGCCCATCCAGCTGGGGCTCAGCCTGGGCCACTAACTCTTTGGCCCCTCCAGCCCACATGCCTCTGAGGTCCTGTGCTCTCGGACACCCCTGCTGTCCACATGCAGCAAGCTCTTACCACTTCTGGGTCTTCCCCACACCGCTCCCTCAGCCTGGAGTGCCCTTCCCCACTGTCCTGGGCACGCTTTCCTCTCCCTCACAATCTGTAGACAGGACCGGCCAGGTGCAGACAGATGAGTGAGCAGCTTGGAATGTGGAAGCTTGTCAGATGACACCTGCCCCAGGAAGCCGTCCACTCGCCCCAACCTTCCCTAACTACTTCCCTGGAAATGACTGATGATTTTCTTCTTTACACCAAATTTTGGAGGAGCTCAACCCCACACAGTGCCCTATCTATACCACAAATGCTTCTTCAATGACCATGGTTGTCTCCTAGGCATGCAGTTTCTCCTAGTTTCCATGCAGAAGCCTGGCCCAGGCCACCGTGATCTCTCACCTGGACAGAGACCACAGCCTCTCAGGGCCTTCCTGGGGTCACTCTTGGCCCCACAGGCCACACCATCCACAACAAGAACCATCTTCTCCAACACAAATCAGATCCTGCCCTGGCCCTGCTCACCCTCCCAAGATAGGGCTCTCCCTTGCAGCCTCACCACCCCACCCCCTGCAGCCCCTTGGCCTCAGTATCCATTCCAAACCCACCACTTGCCCCCTCCACACCTTTGCAGGTGCTATGTCCTCCAACAGGAACCACCCTTTCTCCTGCCTGGTCCACCTGGTTGAATCCAACTCTTCCTTTGAGGCTCAGCTCCAACTTTGCTGCCCTCAGGAAGCCTCCACTTGTCTCTCTTGGGGAAGTGAGAGTGGTGGGAAGGCAGGTGCTAGCTTGAGCCAGGATTGGAATCAAGCATCCTGGTGCCCCTAACTAGCTGTGTGACCTTGGGTGGGTTGCTGAACCTCTCTGAGCTTAACTTCTCATGGGGTCTGGCCAGAAAACCACCACCACTTGAGAGAATTTAGAACAGAGGGAATTCAATTCAGAACATTAGTCACGGAGGTGATGAGGAGAGCATAGGACACTGCCTCCACCCTTAGGCAGTGGGAGAAGGCAGGTCAGGATCAGGTCACCTGGCCAGAGCAGGAGCCATGGAGGACCTGTAGCAGCTGCCAGGGGTACCACAGTGCACCCTGTCTGCCTGTGGATCTTATCATCCTGCCCTGTGAGCTTCTGGCACTGGTTCCCTGAGCTAAAACCCCCAGAGCCAGAGAGCGACAGAGCCTAGGAAACTGAGTTTCCCACCATACATTGCAGGAGAAGTAGGGGATGGATGGATCTGAGCATAGGGCGTTGACTGGGACACTCCCTTTCCCCACATACAGAATGGAGATCATTGCTAAGCTGCACCACATGGTCACTACTAAAGAGGCCCCATTTTATTCATAAAAGCTTTGCATGAACTAATTTCCTGTTTCCTCACAGAGGAGGGACATTATCACCCTGGTGGGTAGGGAGGCCTCTCCGGGACTCACCTCTATCCCAGTGGTCCCCACCCCCATCACCCCCGTCCAGGCAGAGAACGTGGCTAGCCCCTGCTCCCAGGATTCTCCCTGTCCGATGGCAGGTCTCCGCCACAGGACAGGCAGAGGAGATGCTATGGCGGGGTTGGTGGAGACGCAGACACATGGGCTGTGGTTTCCTGTTGGGTTCAGAATAAAATCTCAAGTCCTTGGCTGTCTCAGGTCAGGGTCATGGCATGAAACAGGTCATGGCATCCACTCAGAGGGATCAAATCAGGGCAAAAACTCTTGTCTTCAATGAAGAGAGGGTTTGTAGAGGCAAGGAGAGGTTGAGGGCACCAAGTAAGGCAGTGAGACACAAGGGGCTATTACCAACCACAGGCCCTAAGGGCAGAGGGAAGCACAGTGAGCACTGCAACCAGGGGCAGGAACCACCTAGTGGATGCTATAAGTCATGGGGGAACCACCTCTGTTGGAAAAGCTGAGCAGGGAAGATGCACCCATCCCAAAGCCCCATGGCTGGACCCACCTGGAGGCTTTGCCCCCAGCTCTTTCCTCCAGAACGCCCCACAACGTTGCTGAACACAAGGAAGCCGGATGGTGGCCTCAGGCTACACAGGCCACACCTGACTTCCCTGCTGCCCAGCAAGTCCCTGGCTATTGGTACCCCTTTCCTTTTGTGCAGCTTCCCCTCAATCCAAGCCTCACTACCTCCACTGTGCAAGAGATACCAGGGAAGGGAGAGCCCAGTCCAGCCCCTGCCTTCCGGGGTTCAGTCACGCCCACCAAGAAGCAAGAACTGGGTTCTGGATGCTATTCTCACCAACCAGATGTGTCCTCAGGGACCAGCTCCGTGAAACCGGCGGACTCCAGAGCCCCAGCTTTGCAGCTGTCAGGCCTGGACTTCCCCACAGTCACACTGCCCCCAAGTGCAGGGCCACTGTCCAGGAAACGAAGTGGCTCTCTTTCTGGGCTGTTCCCTGCCCATGTCCTGAGTCTGTCACTGTCCTGGGACCTGGCCTCTAGAGTCCACCTGCCTGGGGCGCTGTCCGAGGTGCTGACCACTGCTGTGGCTCAGGGTACACGGGGAGGACTAAGGTTTGCTGAGGCAGTTGTGGAAGGGGCACCCCAGGAAAGCTCCCAGAGGGTCTGCGATCAGAGGTGAGTGTGAATACAAAAATTCAAGTTTGGGGGAAAGACAAGTTAGCCAGAAAAGCATTCTAGGAGGAAGAAACAGCCTGTGTGAAGCCACTAAGTCTTCAGGGCCTTGTGAGTGTCAAATGAATTCATAGGCAAGAAACCGCTCTGGGACCTCAACACCTGCGTGGATGCGACCCTGACTCTTGGCCGCTGTCAGGGACTTGGTAAAGGTCCCCTGCTTGCTAGGGGTGGCTCCAGGATGGAGTCCTGATCCCCTGAGACCTGACCCAAGGCTTTCCCTACCCACTACAAGAGCCGCCTTCAAATATTTGAAACAAAGCTCATGCCTAGGACTGAGGGTTCAGGCTGACTTTCCCCTCTTCTCTTTGTCCTTTGCCTCAGACACATTGATTAAAAATAGAGAATACTCCCCTCCCCTGCCCTCCAGCAGCAGGTTTTAGACCCCGACCTCTCTCTGGCTTGGACCCCACTCCCTGTATTGGTATGGAAAGATCTCTGGGATTTTATTTTTATTGTTGTTGTTGTTATTGTTGTAACGGAGTCTCGTTCTGTCTCCCAGGCTGGAGTGCAGTGGTACGATCTCAGCTCACTGCAAGCTCCACCTCCCGGGTTCACGCCATTCTCCTGCCTCAGCCGCCCAAGTAGCTGGGACTACAGGTGCCCGCCACCATGCCCGGCTCATTTTCTTTTTTTGTATTTTTAGTAGAGACAGGGTTTCACTGTGTTAGGCAGGATGGTCTCGATCTCCTGATCTCATGATCCGCCCGCCTCAGCCTCCCAAAGTGCTGGGATTACAGGCGTGAGCCACCGCACCCAGCCTATTTTTATGAGAAAAAGCAAGAGACAGAACAATGATCAAGTATACTGCCTTTCGTGCAAGAAAGGGGGGATAGGATTATATATATTTGTGTGTATACCAGAAACAATATATTAATTTTTAAAACAATCTCCTATTTGTGATAACAGGGAAAAGTGGGAGGGATGGAGATGGGATGGAAAGAACAGAGTGGGGTGGGAGTCTTAAGGAGCACCTTCGTATTCTGTCTTCACAGAAGAACTATGTAAATATGTTGCCTATTCAGTAAAATAGCTGGTCAGAACTAGTGTACTTGTTTGCTTATTTTTCTGTGACCCCGGGCACATTTCAGAAGGTACATGTTGAGCCTCAACCTCTATGGAATACTATATTGATTAAATGAAAGAGCCTCTAAAAAGCACTTAGAGCACCCCTTCACAGGCAGCAGAAGCCCCCTGTAATAACAGCCCACAATGAAGACTGACGATGGGCCCCCCACCCCATTCCTCCACACAATGCATTAAAAATAGGATAGGCCCGGCATGGTGGCTCACACCTGTAGTCCCAGCACTTTGGGAGGCCGAGGTGGGCGGATCACCTGAGGTTGGGAGTTCGAGACCAGCCTGCCCAATGTGGTGAAACCTTGTCTCTGCTAAAAAAAAAAAAAAAAAAATACAAAAATGAGCCAGGCGGTGGTGGTACAGGCCTATAATCCCAGCTACTCAAGAGGCTGAGGCAGGAGAATCACTTGAATCCAGGAGGCAGAGGTTGCAGTGAGCCAAGATTGTACCACTGCAATCCAGCCTGGGTGACAGAGGGAGACCCTGTCTTTTTTGAAAAAAAAAAAAAAAAAAAAACTCTGGATAAAACTGACGTAGATGTGCTTTTCATTGAGTCAACAAGCATTTATTGATTAACAATAATGCATACTGGTTGTCATTAAAGGACTTAGCCCAGGAGACAGCCCCTCCTGGACAGGTTGTTATGAGAAGATGTGTCTTACAACCATTCCCATTCTCCAGATGGGAAAATTAAAGCTCAGAGAGGTCACATCATCTGCCTACGGAGGCCTAAGAGCTAGCTGGTAGAGGAGCCCAGTTTCTTCCACTTTGAAAGCCCTTATTTCCCCTGTCCTCTGGCCAGGGGAGCATCCTCAACCCCCAGCTTGTGACAGGCACCAGCACCTCTGTACATCGTTGACAGAAAAGCAATGAAAATGCCCAACTCAAAATAACTTTCCTGAGGCTCCCTTGAGAAAGTGACAGAGCCAGGCCTCAAACCCAGTGGGGCTGGATATCAGGGTACCAGCTCTCCAGCCACTCCCAGGCCAAAGTCGCTGCAGTGGGGTCTGATCATGCAGACAAGGCAGAGAGCTTCTACTCCATGCTGACTCAGTCTTAGACACTGAAGACGCTGAATTGGGCCATGTGCCTCTTGCTGTGTGACACACCATATGCCCCACATCCCAGTCTCCACCCACACAGAGCTTACATCCCAGTGTGGGGATCCCCCCACCCCAACTCAGCGCTTTGGGCCATTTCCATTTTCCAGGTGGTCAGTCAGGGGCTGCAGGCTCAGACCCCCAGCACCTTCAGGTGGTCAACGCTGGCCATGGCTCAGGGCTCTTCCCATCCCAGCTGTTTAGAAATGGCCCAAAGTACCCAAAGTAGGGTCGTGGGTGTCCCCTCCCAGGCTTGCCCTCACCACAGCCCTGGGAAGCAGGCAGGGTCCACAGGAAGGGCATGCCCTCCCCTCTGGGGCCTCAGCTTCCCAGTGATAAGACTCGCCTGGAGCAAGGTGTCCTGAGTGCCCCATCATCTAGCCCCCAGCACCAGCCCAGGCTGATGACCCAGCTCCAGGGAACTTGGAGTTTCAAGGGAGGTCCCAGGAGAGGACAACAGAGACTGGAGTCTACAATTCCAGGGCCGAGGCCTGGCTTTGGAGCCTGACACACAGGAAGTGCAGGCTGTGTCACTTTGGGACCAAGCTCCCGGACCTCTGAGGATGTCCATTTCTGGGCTGCAAAGGGGACCACTTGACCCGCCTGGGTGGGATGTGGCGAGGCCTAGCCCCAGGAGGTGAATAGAGGCTCACTCCCCTTTCTCTGTGAGGGCCGGCCTCCTGTTCCTGTGGGGAGGGACTGCTGGCTGCTGGTCCACAGTCCACAGTGGGTCCTCAAGCAGTGGCTTGGGGACCAAGGTGTGTCGAGAGGGGCTCAGGTCAGGGCGGTGCTGATGGGACAGAGGCAGCCTCAAGGCCAGGCTGATCTTCACTGAACTTCCCCAGTGCTGCCTAGCCTGACTGTAGTCGGGGGCCCGCCTCTCCACACCACTTGGGGAGGATCCTGTAGCCGTCCCATTCCCTGTGGGTCTCTGGGCCTCCCCCTCCTCCTGAGGACCCACATCCCACTCTACTGCAGGCAGATGGCAGGAGCGGGCCATGGGGTGAGCTGGGAGGCTGAGGTCCTTCCTGAGGCCCCACATCCCACTCTATTGCAGGCAGATGGCAGGAGCGGGCCAAGGGGTGAGCTGGGACGCTGGGGTCCTTCCTGCCCAGGGCTCTACAAGTAAAGCCACAGCAGGGACTCAGATGTGCCGAAGGCCTGGCATGCTAGGGGTGGGGTGTGGCCAGGGTGGGGGACGAGGGCACACACAGGTGGCCAGGACAGTGTGAGAAGGGGACTGGGGTGAGTTCTTTATGCTGAGCTGTACATGGCATCGACCCTGCTCCCTAGTGGCCGCTGTATTCATAAGACAGGGACATGCAAAAAAGGAGGCTCAAGTTCTGTGCCACCACCAGCCATTGGCCTAACCCTATGCACCAGGTCCTACTAGGTCCAGGCTTGGACCCTTCTGCTGGCCTGGACTGGACAGGCCTAGGCTGCTGGGTTAAGGCCTCAGTCAGCCATACCCCAACCCCTGCTCTTCCAACTGCTCCTGGCCTTGAGGGAGAGTCTAGCCAGGGTGGGCAGCCACAGCCATTTTCAACCCAACTCCATATTTCATGAGCGCCCACCCTGAGCAGACACTGTGCCGCCCTGGAGGATTTAGCAGGGAATTAAAGAGACACAGTCTGGCCCTCCTAGTGAGGTGCAGGGGACAGAGTGGGGTGCAGGGGAAAGGGAGGAGTGGGGTAAGGGCAGAGGAGGGGAGGAGGGGAGCGGGGCAGCGGGGGTGCTGGAGGACAGATCTCAGGCTAGGAGCTTCCTGACCCTGCAGTCGGTAGATGCCCCTTAGTGTGCAGGGGCTTAGTAAAAGGGAGCACACCTGCCTTCACCCCCAGCTTCTCAAAGCAAGGCAGCAAACCTCCAGCCCCACAAAGTCCCCCGGTGCTGTTCTGAGCCCGTCAGTAATCCATGGCATCTCCCAGACACAACATGCTCCCTGGGAGGAAAGGAGAGGCTGTAGGTCTGAAGAGGAAGAGACCCACCCAAAGCCTCTGCTGAAATGGACTGAAGCTTCCTCATGCACACATGTGCATATGCCCGACATACATGTGCACACAGTGTGCTGGAGAATCCTCCCAGGCCACCCAGCGTCGAAGACTGGGAGAATCCAGGTCTGGAGACAAAAGGAAGACAGGTCAGCGCAAAGCCAACACAGCAAACGTGTTCCTCCCATCCCTTCTGGGGGGACCACAGGAGGTCACACGCTCTCGCGCCCCCCCCCCCCGCCCATCAACACAGAGCACCTCCTCTGGACCCCATCTAGACCCTCCCACACCACCACCTTAGCCTCAATCCCTGTAGCAAAAGACAGTGACGTGAGAGTGATGTTTGGTGATGACAGCATTGCTTCCCGCCGGCTCGTTCACCCTGAGGACGCACCTGTGCAGGAGTCCAGCTACTCTGAAGCCACTCTGCAGAGAGACCACAGAGACAGAGGGAGCCCCAGGCATTCACATTCTACCCCCAGGAACAGACACGTGTGTGTGTGTAGGTGCTTTCACGCCGATTCCAGCCTTAACCCAGTGTCGCTGCAACCGCCTGAGAGACCTCGAGGAACTGCTGCCTGCCCGAGCCCAGCCAGCCTCCAGAAATGAAAGAGAACACGAGCAAACGATTGCTGTCGCTTTGCACCACGGAGGTGGAGATGTTTGTTACGTAGCCACAGATAAGTGGAACAAGCTCTTACACAGGAAGCGTGAAGTCAGTCAAGGAAACGAGAAGAAATTGAGAAATAACACATCGGGGCCTGACACCCTGTGCCAAGTCCCTTAACGCTCTGGAGAGCCCTGCGAGGGCTTGCGGTTTTCCTACAGGGGAGGAAACAGAAGCAGGGAGAGATCAAGCCACCTGTCCAAGGCCATCTCTAAGATTTGAACCCAGACAGGACAGACTGACCTGCAAGGTGGGTATGTTGTGTTCAAAGACTTCTCTGCAGTCCTTTCCCCGCCCTGAATCTCCTTGAGAGCAAACCCTGCTGGTTCCACTCTTCAGCATGAATCCTGCTGCTCCAGGGAGCTGCTCTGTCTCCCGCCCTAGCCCACCCAGCCTTCCCAGCCGGGCAAAGCCCTCCAGAGCCCGCGTCCCCTCCCCTCCACAGCCTCCAGGCCTTCACATATCACTGCAAGCTGCCTGCATTTCAAGCTATGTCCAGCTTCCTTTATTACCTAAATATGCTCCCCCAAATTCAAGCCCCCCCAACAACCTAGTTTCACCGAATTGAGAGTCCAGAAGAGGCTTAGCCACCAGGAGCTGGCAGCCAGGAACTGCCATCACCTTTGATTTGTCAGGTGCCAACCACAGACAGGGCACAGACACCGCCCTCCACTCTACAGGCATATCCTGACCACCAGCAAGTCCAGCCTGGTCAGGCTGGGAGCCGGAAGGCATGTGACCACATCCCAGACTGCTGCCATGGCCCTCCAGGGTCCTGCCCAGTTCTCCTTGGCCCGAGTCCCCAGTCACTGGGAACTTCTGGTTCCCGAGAGCTAGCTCCTCCAGCCATTGCAGAGGCTCCCTCTGGCTTCATTTCTGGAGCTCGGGCTGGGTGGGGCCACGGCGTGGCTTTTGCAGAAGGGAGGGAAAGATGACCCTCCTCCAGCAATTAAAAAAAAAAATCAAACCTGAGGGGTCTGGAGGGGATGTCTCCTTCCTACAACAAGCACAGCAGGCCCCAGCACCAGTATAATTCTACACAAGGTAACTAGGCCCAGGCAGCCACAGAGTCGTTGCTACTGCATGTTTTAGTTTTCTGAGGCTGCCGTCCCAAATTGCCATGAACTCGGTGGCTTAAAACAACACATTTTCTCTTGCAGTTGAAGAGGTTAGAAGTTGCAATGGGCCTCACTAAGCTAAAATCAAGGGGTTGCAGGGCTGCCTACCTTCCAGGGGCTGTCCGGGAGAGGTCACTCCCTGCTTTTTCTAGGTTCTAGATGCTTCTGCACTGCATGGCTCATGGATGACCGCTTCCTCTGTCTTCAAAGCAGGGCTGTAGTCCTTCTCACAGCACACGCCTCCAGCCTCTGCTTCAATCATCAGAACTCTCCTGACTATCCCCCTGCCTCCCTCTTATAAAGACCCTGACACCACGTTGGGCCCACCTGGATTGATCCAGGAGTCTCGCCCTTTCTTAAGCTCAGGTGATCAGCAACCTGAGCTCCATCTGCAACCTTAATTCTCCCTTGCTGTGGAAGGTAACATCCACAGATTCGCGGACATCTTTGTGGGGGTGAAGGAGAAGACATTATTCTGCCAACTGTTAGGTGCCTACCTTGCCCTGGCTCTGTGCCCACCTGCCCAAAGAGCTTCACAGGTGTTCTGTGGACCTTAGCTCCTTCACCAACCACCCTACTCCTGACAGCTAACTCTGTAAAATGAGGTGGCCATGCACAAAGGGCTGGTGTCAGATCACCCCACAGCCTGCTGTCCAGACCAGCCCTTCTCAAACTTGAATGCGTACACAGTGCCCTGGGGTCTTGTCAGAATGCAGCTTCTGACGTGGTAGGTCTGGCAGGGCTGAGCCTCCACCATCCACCCTGCTGCCAGGTGAAGCTGGTACTGCTGGCCTACAAACGGCATCAGTGTGGCCGAGCCTGAGAAGCTCAGCCCCAAAAACCACCTGGAGAGAGTTAAATGCCTCAACGCCCGCCACACAGCACAACTCCGTCACACAGCACCTGGGAAGTAGTGAGTGCGCCTAAAGCAAGCCAAGCACCCCCGGAGTTAGCTGTCAGGAGCTGTGTCTTGTAAGGAAAGAACGTAGGTCCCATCTGGGATTTGATCCCAGCTACCTGGTCACCAGCCATGGGCCCTGTGGCAATTAGGTCCCTGTTCTAAGCAGGAGAGAACTGAGAGGGGAGTCACAGTAAATACCTACTAGGGAGACAGCTGCAAAGCCTGGCTTTCCAGTGCACTGGCCAGGTGACAAGAGGCAAGTTCCTAATATCCCTGAGCCTTGGTTTCCCCATCTGTAGAGTGGAAGTCATTCTGTTGTGTAGGGTGGGGAACACAATATGTAATCCCGTTACCATATACTAAGCACGGCACTATGTCAGTGCTGTGTGAGGTGCTTTCTGTCTAGTAAGGCTAATACAAATACCTAGCAGGAGCCTGTTGGGTTTAAATGAGTCCGCCGTCCGGTGGCACTCTCCAAAAGTGCTCAGGACACTGTGGTCATCCCCGTTTTTACAGATAAGGAAACTGAGGCAAAGAGGATCCATCAGTCACTAAAAGCTCACAGGCCACTGAGCAGCATGGTCAGGACTTGAACCTAGGCCCGGCTCTGCACTCGCAGCCGTCATGCCATTGCTGAGGCCAGGCTGCTGAGCCCAGGCTGCAGAGCCCAGCACTGTGCTTACAGCAGGTACTCAAATCCCTGCCGACTGAATGGAGAAGGTGCTTGGCTGCATGGAAAGCTCTGGATCCATGTCTAGCAGTATCCACTAGCTGGCATGTCACCAGCTCTTTACCAACATCTGGCTTGATTTTTGTCTTTTCTTTCTGCTTAACATTTTCCTCATCCATTTTTCAACCTTAAGGCACTTGCCCCCTTCAAGATAAGACCCAAGCTGGACACTGATGCCCTTGGCCTTGCCCTGGCCCAGAAGGCTGAGTTTCACCCTTCAGCAATGGTGCCATCCTTCCTCCAGTGCCTGTCCCCTACAGCAGCATTGTCACAGCTGCATCTGAGGCCCTGCCCAGGTGAGGCCTGCCCCTCCACCCTGCCCATTTCTCACAGGGCTCCCACAGGGCTTGGTGCAGACCAGACAACCCAAGGGGAACATCGCTATGATGCAGACCTGCATGTCCAGGACGCAAAGTGGCCCAAGGCCACACCATCTCAGAAGTGCCCGAGTGGGCTGGGATTCTGGCCCTGATCCCCCAACCAATCAGACCAGTTCCCACAGGGATGTACTCCCAGCCGCCTGCTGGCCTTAGCTCCATCCTTGCCGCCCAGGCAGCTCTGTCCCTAAAGCCCTCTTCCATCAAGATGGATCTGAATGGGCTTGTAGAAGGTGTTTGTGACCCTCTCATTGCAATTCTAGGGATTTATCCTAAGGAGAAAATTGGACAAGTGTGGAAAGGAATTGTGCATAAAAACGGTCCTCACGGCCAGGCGCAGTGGCTCATGCCTGCAATTCTAGCACTTTGGGAGGCCGAGGTGGGCAGATCACGAGGTCAGAAGTTTGAGACCAGCCTGGCCAACATGGTGAAACCCCATCTCTACTAAAAATACAAAAATTAGCTGGGCGTGGTGGTGCGTGCCTGTAATCTCAGCTACTCAGGAGACTGAGGCAGGACAATCACCTGATCCTGGGAGGCGGTGGTTGCAGTGAGCCAAGATCATGCCACTGCACTCCAACCTGGGCAACAGAGTGATACTCCATCTCAGAAAAAAAAAAAAAAAAAATGGTCCTCACAACCTTTCTTATAACAGCAAAAAATGAAATAACCTACACCTCCAACACAGAACAATTCCTGATGGCTGATTAAGATTCCCTTGCAGAGGTGGTTCATGCACAGTGCTGCACATCCACTTCACTCCACAGCCACACCGCCTTTTACCACTCCTTGCTTTACTACACTTTGCAGATACTGTGTTTCTTATCAATCGAGTTTGTGGCAACCCTGCAGCAAGCAAGTCTATTGGCACCATTTTTCCAACATGATGTGCTCACTTCGTGTCTCTGTGTCAGCATTTTTTAGCAATAAAGTATTTTTCAATTAAGGTATGTGGTTATGAGTTCAGTGATTTTGCATTTGCTGAGGAATGTTTTGGAGGGTGCAGGGTGAGAGAGGAGGGAGAGGAGCAGAACAATTAACTCATGGCTTAATAGCTGGATGATGAAGTAATCTGTACAACAAACCCCCATGACATGAGTTTACCTACATAACAAATCTGGACATGGACCCTTGAAGTTAAAATAAAAATTAAAAAAAAATTAAGGTATGTACACTATATTTTTAGACACAATGGTACTGCACACTTAACAGACTGTAGTATAACGTAAACAATACTCTTTTTTCTTTTGAGACAGAATTTTGCTCTTGTTGCCCAGGCTAGAGTGCAATGGCACGATCTTGGGTCACTGCAACCTCTGCCTCCCAGGTTCAAGCGATTCTCCTGCCTCAGCCTCCCAAGTAGCTGGGATTACAGGTGTGTGCCACCACATCCAGCTAATTTTTGTATTTTTAATAAAGACAGGGTTTCACCATGTTGGCCAGGCTGGTCTCGAACTTCTGACCTCAGGTGATCTGCCCACCTTGGCCTCCCAAAGTGCTGGGATTACAGGCGTGAGCCACCGTGCCTGTCATGTAAATGGAACTCTTATATGCACTGGGAAACCAACACATTTGTGTGACTCCCTTTATTGCAATCTTCACTTTCTCGCGGTGATCTTGAACTGAGCCTGAGTATCTCTGGGGAAGGGCTGCACATGTCATTTCCGTCCAATCTGAGGCTCAACCTTGTCCTATTCAGCTGCTTTCTTTTCTAGCTCACATCTATTCTCCATACCTCGGAGGCAATGCAGGTTCGGTCTAAGACACCACAACAAAGCAATAGCAATAAAGCAAGCCACACACATTTTTTGGTTTCTCAGTGCATATAAAAGTTCTGTTTACACTATACTGTTGTCTATTAAGTATGCAATTGCATTGGGTATAAAATGAAACAATATACATACCTCAATTAAAAGTACTCTATTGCTGAAAAAAAAAAAGAGTTAATGATCATCTGAGCCTTGAGCAAGTTGTAATTCTTTTGCTAGTGAAAAGTCTTGTCTTCATGTGGATGGCAGCTGACGGATTAGGGTGGTGGTTGCTAAAGGCTGGGGTGGCTGTTGCAGTTCCTTAAAATGAGACACCAATGAAGTTGGCTGCGTAGAGTGACTCTTCCTTCCACCAAAGATTTCTCTGGAGTATGCGATTACTGCTTGATAGCAATTTACACAGACTAGGACTTTTGAAACTGGAGTCCATCCTCTCAAACCCTGCTCCTGTTTTATCAATTAAGTATATGGAATATTCTAAATCCCTTGTCATTTCAACAATGTGCACAGCATCTTCACCAGGAGTAGATTCCATCTCAAGAAACCACTGTCTTCACTCATCCATGAGAAGGAGCTCCTCATCCATTAGTTTGATCATGAGATTGCAGCAGTTCAGTCACATCTGCAGGCTCCACTTCTAAATCTAGTTCTCTTGCTATTTCCACCACATCTGCGGTTACTCCCTCAACTGAAGTCTTGAACTCCTCAAAGGGTTGGAATCAGCTTCTTTCAAACTTCTGTTCATGTTGATATTTTGACCTCCTTCCACGAATCACAAATGTTTTTAATGTCATATAGAATGGTATATTCTTTCTAAAAGGTTTTCTATTTACTTTGCTGAGATCCATCAAAGAAATCTATCTATGGCAACTATGGCATTACAAACTGTATTTCTGAAATAATAAGACTTGAAAGTCTGAATGACTCCTTAATCCATGGGCTGCAGAAAGGATGTTGTGTTAGCAGGCATGAAAACCTCATTAATCTCCTTTTACATCTCCGTCAGAGCTCTTGGGTGACAGGTGCATTGTCAATGAGCAGTCATGTTTTGAAACGAATTTTTTTCTGAGCAGTAGGTCTCAACGTTGGGCTTAAAATATTCAGTAAGCCATGATGTAAATAGATAGGCTGCCATCCAGGCTTTGTTGTACCATTTGTAGAGCACAGGCAGAGAAGAATTAGGGGGAATGGCTGGTGGGTGGAGCAGTCAGAACACACATTTATCAATTAAGTGTGCCCTCTCGTATAAATGTGGTTTGTGGTGCCTCCAAACCATTACAATAGTAACATCAAAGATCATTGATCACCATAACAGATTTAACAAATAACGAAAAAGTTTGAAATATTGTGAGCATTACCAAAATGGGACACAGACACCCCAAGTGAGCACATGCTCTTGGGAACAAATGACGCTGGTAGGCTTGATGACATGGGGTGCCACGAACCTTCAATTTGTTTTAAAAAACAAAAAAGCAATATCTATAAAGTACAATAAAGTGAGAAGCAATAAAACAAGACCTGCTTGTGCATTGCGTTAGGTATTGGAAGTAATCTGGAGATAATTTAAAGTATACGGGAGGATGTACGTAGGTTATGTGCAAATACCGCACCATTTTATATCAGGGACTTGAGCATCCATCAATTTGGGTTTCAGAGAGGATCCATTCTCCCCCAGATACCAAAAGACAAATATATCTGAAAAGGAAGAATATGGGCCAACAACATCCTGAGTCTCAGAGCCATTGATTTTGGAGGGCAGGAGATCAGATCTTTCTTAACTCATCTGTATTTTCTTGTATTTCTTACAATAATTATATATTATTGGTGTGATTAAAATGTTTTGTTTTTTAACGTTAAAAACAATGCAGCAGGTCAAATGTGGGTGGCCTGCCTGCCCACCAGCATCTTCTGCAGCTCTAGAATTTGATGACCACCCCGGAGACACTCTCATCACAGGGCAGGGCAGGGTCCCAAGCTGGCCTGTGACGTGCACCTGCAGCTGCATCCCCTCCACCGCTGCCACCCCCAAGCCACGCGGACAGCCCCACTCTGTTCTACATCCTACTCCTCCTATGGTCTTCCTTCCCTCGCTCCTTCCTGGAACCACCTCTATTCTAATAGCAATTATCAGTAACCAGAAGGAAGCGTAACCACGATAGCAACCACAGGCCTGTCGGGTGTCACTGGCCCTTCTGCTCCTAGAAGCTCACATGCAGAGGAGGCAGGGGCTTCCGGCTGCCCGGCCTGAAGGGCAGGGCTTCTGCGGCGGCAGGGCACATCCCCGTCTCTTGCCTGGCTCAGCCCCCATCACTCACTGATGCGCCCTCCTAGGGGACGCCCTTTTGGAACCCTTGGGCCAACATCCTCACTTCTTTGTGCTGTGTTCGCAGTGGAAGGAACCAAAAGCCAGCCCAGAGGAGGTGAGAGACGCCTAAGCCATCAGCTCCCACCAGCAACAGGCGGGAGGATGAGTCCCTGCGTGGCCAGCATTGAGCCCGTGCCCAAGGCCACTTGCTGACGTTCATTCTTCTTTTTTTATTTTTTTTTTTTCTTTTCCTTTTCCTTTTTTTTTTTTTTTGATGGAGTCTTGCTCTGTTTCCCAGGCTACAGTGCGGTAGCACACTCTTGGCTCACTGCAACCTCTGCCTTCAGGGTTTAAGCAATATGCGATTATCCTGTCTCAGCCTCCCAAGTAGTTAGTGTTATAGGCACATGTGTAGCACAATCTTGGCTCACTGCAACCTCTGCCTTCAGGGTTCAAGCAATAAAGGATTATCCTGTCTCAGCCTCCCAAGTAGTTGGGGTTATAGGCACATGTCACCACACCTGGTTAATTTTTTTTTTTTTTTTTTTTTTTTTTTCAGTAGAATGTAATTTTTTTTGTATTTTCAATAGAATTTTTTTTTTGTATTTTCAGTTTTACCATGTTGGCCAGGCTGGTCTCGAACTCCTGACCTCAAGTGATCCACCTGCCTCAGCCTCCCAAAGTGCTGGGATTACAGGTATGAGCCACCGCACCCAGCCAATTCTTCTATTCATAAGTATTTATTCAAGGCTCCCTTGAGCATGGCAGGAGCACCACTGGCCCCCACCTGTCCTCATGGGGTCTGCAGCCCAGCAGGAGAGGTAGATGTTAAAATATTAACACACTCACAGTTCCTGCTCTGATGAATGTGATGCAGCAACGGCTTGAGACTAGGAGAACAAGGGCAGGGGTTAGATCCTTCCTCAGGCCGGGCAGGTGGGGCTGGTCCCAGCAGCCACTCAGCAGGTGCTCGCCAAGGCTCGAGGCCAGGTTCCTCACTCCAGTCCCTCGCTTAACTCCCTGCAGCCTGGAGGTGGCTTTCTGGGTTCCTCCTCTCTAGGACAGGACACACACCACCCACCTGACTTCACCCAGCTGCCCAGAGGAAGGAGCGGGACCAGGGAAGGGCCTCAGGGCTGGTACAATTCCTTCCTGGGACTGTATCTAGTCACCTGCCGGCCACACTTCGTGGAAGCAGGCTAAGCCCAGTCTTTAAGAGGGTGCTCTGGGGCCCCTGTCACCTGCAATTAATTGCTCAGACAATGCTCTGGGTAACACCACATCTGAAGACAAAATCCGCTCAACGCTTCCGGTCAGTCAAAATCCATTCACTTGGGCAAATGTAGAAAAACCAACAGCCAACACCAGGCTGTATTAAAAATCACACTACAAGATGGTCTCAAAATAGACTCCAATACACAATTCCCATGGCAATGGCCCCTCACCTCAGGCCGTTCCCAAGGGAGCCTGGAGCAGAGGGGCATGGTTGTGTGGGAGGGTCAGCCCAGCCTGTCCAGACACAGCCCCCGTGGGGGAGCCTCTCTGTCCACAGCAGGCTTGGGGCTGAGAGCTGGGTCTCCAGTCCTGTTTCCTCTCCAGAGACGGAGCCGCATGGGAAGGAGCTTGAGGAGTGGAGTGCTTGGGGGTCACCCACATCCTAGGGTGTGCAGGCTGGGAAAGGCCACAGGCAGAAGGGGTCCTAAGCCCTGGGGCACCTGTGTGGGTTCCTCCCTGCCCAGACCTTCCCTGGCATCACAGTGCAGAAGGTGTTGCGCCAGGCAGGAGAGGGTGGGAGCATGCTGGGAGCAGCCAGTGTTGGGGAAGGACTAGAAGGCGGGAGGAACAAATAAATGAACAACCAGAGGCTCAACCCACCTACCACGTGCAGAATGGGATTCGGGCAAGGAGAACGAGAGGCAAGAAAGTCCTCAATCCTTGGATCTGGGGAGCTAATTGCCCCCTTAGTTGACAAATGAGTGTCCAGCAGAACTGGGCTCAAAACCTTGTGTGATAGAGACAGAAAGTAGGTTAGTGGTGGCACAGGCCTGGGGGATGGAGGGCTGGGGGTGACGGCTGCAGAGCACAGGGTTTCTTTCTCAGGTGAAGAAAAGGTTCTAAAATCGACTGTGTAGATGGCTGTGCCTATCTGTGAAAATGCTCAATACCATTGAGTTGTAGAGTTTAAATTAGGGGATTGTATGCTATGTGAACGAAGTCTCCATAAAGCTGCTACAAAAATGAAAAAATCAAAAGCCTTGCTAGGAATTGTGAGGGGCAGCTTAGCAGCACTGGATGGGAGCAGGTGAGCAGTGGGGACGCATGCAGCCCAACCGTCCCCTTGACAGGCGTCACCTCACTTAGCATCCCTGACAGTGTGGCTGGTAAAACACCACTGGCCCATTTCACAGATAGGGACAGCAGGGTTAGGAGAGCTTCAAGGGCTTGCCAGGGCCGCAGAGCTGGCAAACAGACTGCAAAGAGAAAGAAAATGTGAGCAAAATATCAGCTCTACACATTTGGGATAGTGAGTTAAGCCCCTTTGCAGTTTGTAAAAATGCCACCAAAGAGATGATGGGCCCTCTTCTGCTGCAGTCAGGAGCGGGGTGGGGCCTCTTGGGGTGCTCTTGGATACCAGCCCCTCCCCACCCCTGCAGAGAGGAAAGTTTTCATCCCAGGCTCATGCTGAGCCAGCATCCCACCTGCTCCCTGGCTCCTCCAAGGCCAGATTTGGGTCTCCTCCTGGAGCCAGATCTGATGGCTCCAGCCACAGCGGCCCCACCCCTGCCTCACTGCCCTGGCCTTGTGTTGTTCCCGTCTGCCTGAGCCCTTCCCTTCCTTAGGCCCTTCCTTCTGGTTCTAACCCCCTGCAGTGTGCCAGGGCAACAGGAACCCCAAGCTTGTTTCTAACAGCCAACCCATGTGGGGTGTGTTGTGGAATGAAGGTTTGCATTCCCCCAAAGTTCACATGTTGAAGCCCTAACACCTAATAGGACGGTACTTGGAGATGGGGCCTTTGGGGGTGATCAGGCTTAGATGAGGTCGTGAGAGTGGGGCCCTGTGATGGGCTGAGGGCCCTCATAGAAGAGGAAGGGGATGACCTCTCCTCTTTCCAATGCCTGCCATGAGAGGACACAGCAGGAGGGTTGCATGTACAGCCAGGAAGCCGGCTCCCCAGAACCAGGCCCTGCCAGCACTCTGCTCTCAGGCTTCCAGCCTCTACCCTGTGAGAAGTCCATGTCTGTTGTCTGGGCCGCCCCGAGGGCAGCCCGAGCTGATGAGTATAGGGGGCCAGGGCCAGGTGGGCGGGCACCAGTGTCTCCTGCAGTCCTCTCTGAGGGGCAGGGACCCGGCACTCCAATTTCACAGCTCAGGAGCCTGGGGCACCTTCATGTCCAGGTCACACAGCTAAAGGGAGGAGCCGGGACTCCAACCCAGGACCCCAGGCCCCAGCCCCCAGTTCTGCCCTCATGCCTTTACAGTGCCTCACGGGACCAGACGGCCTCTCCCCTCTTCCGTGCTGCCTACACATTTGTGAGAGCCACTGGTGCTGTGACAGGGCCCAGGCTGTCAGTCACTAAAGCCAAGCACCCCAGTGACCCTGAGACCTAGCAGCAAGACAGCGACTCAGCCCGGGGTGGGGTCTGCGAGGCCCACGCCCAGCAAGCATTTCCCTGAAAGCCACACCCACAGGCCATGTTCCCCTGGCCTGGCACCCCAGGGACATGGCTCTGGCTCTTCCTCCCCACGAAGCCTTCCCCACTCTGGATCCCCTCTCCCTACCCCTCTTAGCCTCACTGACAAGAGACACAGTTCCGAGTGTCTGCTGTCACCCCCAGAAATAGCACTGGCCTTAGAGTCAGCCACAATGGATTCAATCCTGGCTCTCTACTTTTTGGCTGAGTGAGCTACAGGAAAATTACTTTCTCTTTCCAAGCCTCAGTTATCCACCAATCCCAAAAGGTGCAGCGGGGGAGGAGCGAATGAGGTAATAAGGTCCACGGCAGGCCCTACTCCAGGCAGTGGCTGACCTGGCAACATTCGGGACATGGGGCTGCATGAAGAGGGTGGGAGAGGAGGGGGGGAGACGTCCCAGCACCTCTTTGCTCACCCTTCCACCTGCCCCACTGCCTGGGCATCTTGTCCTTCCCAAAACGTATTCCACGCTCTGCAATGGACTCAGTGTGTCTCCTAAAATCCATATGTTGAAATCTTAATCCCAATATGACAGCATTAGGTGGGGCCGGTGGGAGGCAGTTAGGTCCTGGGGGTGGAGCCCTCATGAATGGGATTAGTGCCCTTATAAGGACAGGCCCCAGAGAGCCAACTCACTCTCTGTCCACCACATGAGGACACAGGAGAAGTCAGACATCTGCCTATCTGCAACCGAAAGAGGGCCCCCACCAGAACCCAGCCAAGCTGCTACCCTGATCTCAGATTTCCAGCCTCCAGAACCATGAGAAATCAAATGCTGTTGTTTCTGAGCTCCCCAGCCTGTGAAGTCTCGTTACAGCAGTCAGAAACAAGACACTCTCAGTCCTTGCTTTGCCCAAGCTGACCCCCTGCCTGGAGAGCTTATGTGTCCCCCACTCTCACTTCCCATTCATTCACAACCCAAGTCAACCTTAAGGTCTCCTAGAAGCCTCCTGTGACAAAACCTGTTGGTGTTCACCAAATGTCATAAACCTAGTGCAATTTCCTCCTGGGCACACAGATAAACTACATTTCCCAGAATCCTTTGCACTTAGGTAGGATCATGTGACCAAGTGCTGGCCAATGGAATGTGGGCAGAAATAATACACTGCTTTTCCAAGTCTGAGGCATGACAAACGTCCCACATCTGCCCATGGGCCTCTCCTTTTCTACTGGCTAGTTGAATGAAAGAATGCCAAAGCCCTAGAGGAGGGCAGGGCCACAAGATGGAAGGGGCCCTGAATGACCAACTGGAGCAGAGCTTCAACTCTGACCTGCATTAATGTGAAAGCCAAATAAATTTGTATTGTGTTAAGCCACTGAGGAGCGAGGGCAGTCTGTTACAGCAGTTAGCCTGTGCTGACTACTACCACACATCTATACATCCTTCCCTCTTCTCCCAACAACGAAGTGTCCAGTGGTGGATTCCCCCAACCCACTTCTAGCCCTTGGCCTTCTGGGCTATCATCAGCTGGGTACTTGTCATCTCCTGCTCTGGTCTGTGGGCTCTCTGAGGACAGAACTACAACTTGTGAGTTACTCATTTCTGTTTCCCAGCTGGGGCTGGTACAGTGCAGGCACTCATAAATGTTATCTGATGAACACACCAGGATGTCTCAGAATAGGGCTACCTGGAAAATGAGAAGTTTGTCCTCAAAAGGCCTTCTAGACCCAGCCTGCCCCTGATTCTGAGAGGAGGCACTCCATGTGTGTAAGCCATATGCCAGGCACCATCCTAAGTTCTTCTCAAATATTTGCTCACTTTGACCTTCACGACATGGAGGCACAAAATAGGTGAATCATGGCTGAGCATGGTGGTTCACACCTGTAATCCCAGCACTTTGAGAGGTCAAGGCAGGTGGATCACATGAGGCCAGGAACCCAAGACCAGCCTGGCCAACACGGTGAAACCCATCTCTATTAAAAATACAAAAAAAAAAAAAATTGGCTGAGTGTGGTGGTGCATGCCTGTAATCCCAGCTATTTAGGAGGCTGAGGCATGAGAATCATTTGAACCCAAGAAGTGGAGGTTGCAGTGAGCTAAGATTGTGCCATTACACTCCAGCCTGGGTGACAGAATGAGACTCTGTCTCAAACAAACAAACAAGCAAAACAAAACAAAACAAAAAAAGGTGGCGAATCACTTGTCCACTGTCTCAGAGCTGGTAGGTTACAAAGACAGGATGAAAACCTGGCCTGGCCAGTAGGCTGCAGAATGTATGCACCTCCCCCAAAGGCATGTTTCTGGACCTGCCTTTAGTTGGTGGCCGCAGGGGACCCTACCTCCTGTGGCCACCAACTAAAGGTTGATCCCGGGCACAGCAGGTGGTGCAGTGGCTGCACCTGTGCCTGTGCTGGGTGTTAGATGCTTCTCCTATCACCTGTGGGTGTGTGCACCCCTGGGTCACAGATGAGGAAACTGAGGCAGAGGCACTGAGTCACACCAGGAGAAATGGACAATGCTGGACTTGTTTGGGCTCATCCAATGCCAGGGCCTGGGACTCTTTCCACAACACTTGTCCCAGGGGCTAGTCTGACCCCAAATGCCAAGAAGTATTCATCACCCAGTTTTCCTGGGCTGCTGGTTTGTTTAAACCCCAAGAAGCAGCTCAGGGCCAAGAGAGAATACAATTGCTCTAAATGCCAAGCATTTGACTAAGGGTGAAAAAGTGGACTGGACACTCTTACAAGGAGGAAGAAAAATAAAGGAGGTGTTCCCTGACTCCCCACAGCTGCAGAGTAATATCATGCATCCCAGCCCAACAAGACCCCAGGGCTGCAGAGTAACACCTCGCATCCTAGCCCGGCGAGTCCCCAGGACTACAGAGTAATACCTCGCATTCCAACCCAATGGGTCCCCGCAGCTGCAGAGTAACACCTTGCATCCTAGCCCGATGAGTCCCCATGGCTGCAGAGTAAAACCTTGAGTCCCAGCTCAACGGGTCCATACAGCTGCAGAGTAATACCTCGAGTCCCAGCCCAGTGGGTTCCCACAGCTGCAGAGGAATACTTCGCATCCCAGCCCAGCAGGTCTCTACAGCTGCAGAGTAACACCTCGAGTCCCAGTCCAATGGGTCCCTAGAGCTGCAAAGTAATACCTCACATCCCAGCCCAGTGGGTCCCCACAGCCACAGAGTAATACCTCACATCCCAGCCCCATGGGCTCAGCCCCACAGCCTGACCCAACCCATCCAGGCCCACTTAACTGCAGCTGGCAGACTTCTGCACCCACTGGCACCAAAGGCTGTCCCCTGCTTGGCCCTGGAGCTGTCTGGACTTGTGTTCCACACAATCCCTCAGGTTTCTCAGAGCCATAAGAACTCCTTAGAAGCCACTGGAATCAAGATTCTGCCCAAGGTGCAGGCTGCTTTCTCTCAGAGGTGAAGGGATTCCAGGGTGTCGTGGAAGTGTCTTTCCTGATATATACACCTTGCAGGCAGCTCCCTTCTCCAGTCTGAGGCAGGAACCCCCTCCCGTCTGGCTGAGAGCCCTGAGGTCACTGTCCCTCTAGGACCACAGCCCTGTGTCCATCCTGGTCTCTTAAGAAGTCCCACTCCTGCTCAGGGCGAGGTGCATCTGGCTTTTGGTCGGCAGCCAGCTCGGCCCCTCTCCACTCATGCTCTGAGCTCCAGGACCTTCACAGACCCTTCTGCTCTTCCAGGATGAGGCTCAGGAAGCCAGGTCTTCATGCAGCTGGAATGTTCTCTCAACACCCCCGAGGGCCTTAAGCCTGTCCCTGGAGAAAGTCCTGGATGCAGCCTCACAGCGCTGATAGAAACTCCACAGCCAGCTTCAAGGTTCACAGGTACCTTCCTCTTTGGGGGTCAAGGCCTGTGGGCTTGGGTGTGCTGTTCTGGCCCCCAGACCTCACCTGGCCAGGGTTGAAGACCATCACTGGGCCCCGATGCCACGTTGGCTCCCATTCGCAGACCAAGGTCCTAGGTCTACAGACAACACAGCATTAAATGGCCTCTCTCCCCAGGTTTTAAACGGGTAAGAAAAATGCAACCTTCATCCACAGGGCACAGCTAAATCCAACTTTTATATCTACACAGTGGCAAGACCAGGCAGCCCTGCAGAGGCTTGGGTCTGCCCTGGCTGAAAGAACACTGGCTGAAAAGATGCATTTGCGGGTCTGGTTTTGGGGTGTTAGGGTTTGCTTTGTTTTTTTAAAAGCTCACTTCATAGTCCTAAGCATCAGAAGCAAGGTGGGCTGTCCCCTCAGCCCCTTCCCTTCTTCCTCACTAAGAGAACCCCAGTTTTATTTAAAACAACAACGGGCCCAGCTAAAAATACCAGGAGTGGCCATGTGACCCAGTTCCAGCCAATGACAGCCAGCGGGAGTGATGCCAGGTGGGTTCCCGGAGAGCGCCTGTGTCCCTGACGCACAGGTGCAGGCCCAGCTGGCACCTGCCTCTGCTCTCCCCTCCTCTCGCAGAGAAGGCAGGATGCAGAACAGCAGGTGAAAGGCACTCCCTGAGCATAGGGGTGCAGGAGCTGCACGGGCCCAGGTCTGTGATGACTTCCCCAAGGGGCCCTACCAGCTGGGCCTGCTGACACCCACTTCTTGTCACAAGGGAAACCCGAAGTCGTCAGATTTTTCTGAAGTCAACACAGTCTAGCGATCATTCAGCCCAGGGCCTCTGGGTGTGCACGTCCTTGGATAAAGCTGACGGGAGCTTAGCAGGAATCTGTCGAAGTCACCGAGAGCTTAGCACGTGCCAGCATCTCCTTACCTTGTTTGCTGGATGGATGGGAAGATTGGGAAGACTGCTCAGAGAGGCTACAGAGCTCGCCCCAGGTTACACAGCCTGTGTGGGAGGGTCAGGATTCAAACCCAGGTCTTTTCAAAGAAGCCCAGGTTCTGCCTTCACGGAAAGAGAAGCTAGAGAGGGAAACCTGGGAAACACAGGGGTCCAAGCCAATTCACTCAGCAATAAGCAAGTGTGTACGTCACCAGCCCTTCCTGTGATCCAAGGCTGTGGTGTCCCCAACCCGCACCTCCACTCTGCCCGGCAGCCTGTGCTTCCCTCAGCCTGGGTGCCTTTCTCACATGCACCTTGTAGTATGTCCCAGCTGTGTCGCTCAGGAAAGATGGGGCATCCTGGGTGAGGTGAGCACACTCTGTGTGCCAGGCATGGGCCTTCCTGGGTGCATGGTCTGGGGACCATGGCTCCCACTCCCACCAAGTCTCTTCCCCTGCACCACCTGCTCCCACCTCATGCCCATGGGGACTCAGGAGTGGTGCCCAAGGCCACTGAGGGCTGGCAGCATCCCTTCCGGCTGGCAGCGCCTCTGCCCAGAGCCAGCCAAGTGCAGGCTCCAGGCTCAGCCTTGGCCAGCAGTGGCAGGCACAGGGACCACCAGTTCCAATGTCTGGGTCTTCTGGAGGTGGCAGAGGGGGCAGGTAGGGCCCAGCTTCAGGAAGGAAACTTCCCCAGGGCTACGGAGGCTCACTTTCCACCTCCCCACCCGGATCTGCCCTTCACCTTCCCCAGGAACCACAGCCATTATCCCAGGCCTACAAGTAGCAGCTTGGGGGCTAGCTGGGTCCTACACACCTCTGGAGGGGCAGTGATCCTGGAGAGCAGGAGGGCCACCTCAGGGACAGTCCCGGGCTGGACAAGGGATGGGAAGACAGATCCTTACCCATGGAGGAGATCAGAGGAGGAGGCTGCCCTAGGCTTCTGTGGCTTCAGCATCTCAGATCTCCCCCTGCCCCATGCAAACCCTCCACCTACATGGCTGAGTGAGTGTTCACAGTGTCAGGCACTTCCCCTGTGTGCTCCTCATCCCTGAGCCACACTCAGCCCCCTGAGGCTGTCACTCTCAGGATGCCCACTTGGCAGGAGAGGAAACACAGCCCAGAGAGGGTGCTTAGCTTCTCTGGGGCCACCTACTATTAAAGGCCACACTAGGGTGGAACCCAGCCGGTCTCATTCTCAAACTGCAGAGCCATGCCACCTCTCTCTGATCCCAAGGTCTAGGGTACAAAATCTAAACTCCTCCTCACAGCCTCCATGGTCCTGCCCAGCAGCCTGGGGCTCTCTCCAGCCTCACCCCAGCCTCCTGTCAGCCCCTCTCCTCCCACAACTTAGAGCTCCAGCTTTGTAACTGTCTCCTCAAGCACACATGTGGCTTTCGTGTCTGCTCTCTTTGCCTTGGAGCCAACAGCCTCTAGCACAGCATCTAGCATGGCACCGAACAGGCAGATGAGAACACTAATCATAGTGCCCTCTGTGCATTCATCCTGTGCCATGTGGCCCAGCGCCTTCCCCATGTGATCTCATTTAAGCCTCACAAAATCTCCAGAAGGCAGTCATCATTCTACCCATTTCACATATGGAAATATTAGGCTCCAAGCTATGTCCACTGAAGGTCACACAATGAAAAAGAGGCAGAGAAGGAACCATCGGGCTGTGCTCCTATCCCCAGCACACCGCCCACCGAAGTTCACCAAATGAAGAAACAGCAGAGTGGCCTTGAAAGACGCCAGCAGAGGCAGTAACCTCGGCCCAGGTGTGAGGCAGGAGGCAGGGACTGTGTCGAAGGCACCAGCAGCCAGTGCCCAGAGCCCCACGCCCAGAGCTCCAGGGGAAGGAGCGAGAAGCTGGGAGAGCAGGGCGGAGTCAGGTGGGTGAGGTCCACACATCTCCTTACTTTGAACTTGATCGGGCAGACTTCCTGGTGCCCCCGAGTGCTTGGGAGCTGGAACAAGGGTCACTGGCTTTAGGAGGTCACCCCATGCTGAGGGGCTGCAGGCGGCACAGCAGCACAGCAGGCAGCAAGCTGGCTGCTCCCTCTGCCACAAGGAACAAGAGTCTCGGAGGCCGCTGGGGCCAGCTCCCTGGGGAGGCTGGCAGTGGCCAAACTCACATCATGGTGTGGGGCTCCAGGCAACCTGTAGTGGACACCTGGCCTCAGCACTCTACTTGGAAAGAAGATGTCAGTGCACGGACACTGCTATTTAACCAACCGGCATCTTATACGGCCTGGACAGTCACAGCCATATCTGGAGCTCAGGGAGACACCAGGAAAGAGGGCCCAGCCCCAGGTGGGGCAGAAGGGCTCCCTTCCTGTGGCCCACCCCTTGGAAGCTTCCGGTGGCACCATGAGAACCAGGCCAGGACCTGCAGGTACCCTGGGATTAGGAGGAAGAACAGCAAGGTCAGCAGGCACCTCGGGCTAAGCGGGAACATGAGGGGTGCAGGGAGCAGCCCGGCTCCATGGGAAGCTCTCCCAGTGGGACCACCCACCTCTCCTCACAAACACCTGCCATTCAGATTCGTGGGCTGCTGTTTTTCAAGGATTTGCTTTTCTGAAAGATCCAGAGAATATTCTAGAACAGTTAAATATAGCTCTCGTGAAAGCTGTCCCATTTCCATGCCTATGTTCATTCAACAAACATTCTTGGAGGGTCTGCTGAGTGCCAGACATGGGCGGGTGGGGCCTCAGCTCCTGGGAGATGAAGAAGAGGGGCCCTGCTGAGAGGTGCTGGGGCAAGGGATGAAGACTGGCTTGGAAAGAGCTGAGCACGACACAGGGTGGCAGGTGCTGAACTGGCAGGAGCCCTGGAACTTCAGGGACACATAGGAGAGACATCTCACCTGCCTGGGAAGGCTGCACAGAGGAGGCATCTTCAGTGGCTAGGGATGCCCCACTCTAGCCCGTGACTCAGTCCGCATGGGACAGGGGTGGAGAGAGGGACAGGGGTGGAGAGAGGGACAGGGGTGGAGAGAGGGACAGGGCTGAGAGGCAAGCAAGAGCTTAGACTTCAAGGGCCATGGTAAGCAATGCATTGCAGGCTGTGGACCACAGGGAGCCATGGATGGCTTGTGAGCAGGGCAGTGACTCGATCTCCTGTGGCCAGCTTGATGCACATCAGCACAGGCCCTGGGCCATCTCAGAAATGCATGCAGCTTGGAGAAGGCTGAGTGGGTGATGTTGCCGTAGTGCAGTGTTGCATAATGCCTGGTGACCCCCCCACACCCGCCCTTTAAAAACAAATGCTTAGGTCATCCCCAGAGGAAGCCAAAAATTAGAGAGGGCTCCTCTGTGTGCCCAGAATGGATCTAGACTGAGCTGGAAAACAAAACCCAAAGGAAAAAAACCAGAGCATTTCCAATGTCCAGGCCTCCTGGGACTGGGGTGGGGAGGAACTTCAACCAGAGGCAGTAGGGGCCTGGGAAGACGGCATCTACAATTCCCTTCTAAATCTTAAAAGCAAGATCCCAGCTTACAGCAAACGTCCACCTGATAGGAAGAAGGAAACGGTCACAGCACTGACACCCTGCCCGTACGGGAAGATTCTGGTCCCAGAACGAAAGGCTCAAGGAGATTAAGAGCAGTGACCCACCAGCTCCAGATTTCTTCCCTGCCAGACGAGGGTGAAGAGCAGGTGCCCTGGAAGCCAGGCAGAGAAGGAAGCAGCCAGAGAGAAGAGCACCCGCCCCGCCCCTGCCGGCAGCTTCCTCCTGCTCCCTCCCTCCTCCCCTCTGCTGTTCTCACTCTGAGGTGCTCTCCTGCCAAAAGCATTCCCCACTTCAGCTCCATCTCCTCTTCTGATTCTTTTATAGGGGACTCTTGGGACATCCCCAGATGCCAAATGAAGCAGCTAGTGGCCTCTTCCTTCAGCAGCGGTCTGAGGGTTTCCATCACCAGCCACTAGACTTCAAAGCCAACCTTGTGCATGGGCTCACTTACACATGGGGAGACTAAAGCCCAGACCGGGAGGCCAGGTCTGCCTGAGGGGTTGGAGTTGACCACGTGTTACCAGGTCCCATCCAGGACACGTGGTAGCTGAACACAGCTGAGGGCTCAGAGGGCTGTCCCGGTCACAGGAGGTGTGTGGGCAGAGTGTGAAGGGCTGCTGAACAGGCCACCAGAAGGTCCATTTCTTTCCAGGAGCCCAGACTGGATGTCCCCTAAGTATTACGGCAGGCATGAGATGGGAAATGCAGCCACACCTCCTTCTCCCAGTCATCTGCCAATGATGGGTCTAAGTGTGGCCATGCGGCCCACCCTTGGCCGATGGGGTAGAGGCGCAAATTGCTGAGTGGGGCTTCCCGGAAAGTTTGTTAAAAGGACAATCTCAACTGGCATAACCCTTCTGACCCTTGCCCCCTCCTTATTCCTGCCCGGAACAGAGATGTGACAAACCCAAGCACAAATGCCAGCACACTCAGGGAGACAAAGTCAAAAAATCAAAGAAGCCCAGGTCCCAGGTGGCCCTGGACAGTGTACCCCAGAGACCACACCATCACTCACTGGACATCCCACTCAGACATGCCCTGAGAACTCCATGGCCCTGGATGTTTCCAAGTCAGCCACATTTCAGTGTAGTCCTCTTTGATGTTCCTCACACGAATACAACATTACTTGGTGAACATTCAGTGAAGGCATGAGAGCACATTCTTTTGTGCAATTTAGCGCCACACATTTCTGATAGCAGTTATAATTTTTGACATATTGTCTTTCTGTCTTCTCTCCTTGGAAGCCACAAGTGAATGTGAACCTGTATCACAGCCAATATGAAGGTTAGTATACACGAATAACACACACAACTCATATTTTGGGACTAACTTTATACCTTATTAGTATGTCTTTTGTTATAAGCCATGTCAAAAACTTTCCTAGAAGAAAAACGGTAAAAATAAGCTAAAAATATGAACATGTATATAACAAATGCTAATTTTAAAAAAAGCAGGCACAGCAATAAGATCAAGGAAAAAAAGAAGGCAAAAGGATCAAATATAATAGAAAAGCTTGTTTTACATAGGCAAGCTTATCTCTGCCAGGAAGAAATAACAACAAACATAAACCTTTATGCATCCAACCACATAGCTTCAAAAAACATAAAACTAAAATTGTCAGAAATACAAGGAGAAACCGACAAGCTACAGTGACCAAGCACTGGTAGAGATACTAAGGGATCTCCCTCAGAAATTAAGTAGACCGAATAATAATTATAGTCAGGTTATAAAGCAAGAGATACACATCAAAATGCCTATAGAGTGAGGCACCTAAAGCAAATGAGTGAGATGACCTGATATGATGATGCTAGGGACTATGGTGAACTAGACAGAGCACATGCTCCATTTAAGACATAAAAGTTAATAAAATAATGATAATTTAAACACTATATGTGCTAAACCCAACATGTGTGCAAGCTGATTTAGCCAGGAATCACCAGTTTTCAGACTTTGAAAAGGATTTGACTAACATAACAAATATGTTTGATTTAATAGGTTTGTGTAGAACTTTATACACAAAAAAGAAATAAATGTTCTTTTCAAATGTTCATGGAACTCAACAAAAATTAATCACTGCACTACAAAGAAAAAGTCCTGTAAATTTTAAAATACAGAAATTATGCATTATAAATATGCCTTACAGATAGTGAACACTTGAAAGACATTAGCTATTTTTATTTATTTATTTATTTATTTATTTATTTTTTATTATCATACTTTTAAGTTCTAGGGTACATGTGCACAATGTGCAGTTTTGTTACATAGGTATACATGTGCCATGTTAGTTTGCTGCACCCATCAACTTGTCATTTACATTAGGTATTTCTCCTAATGCTATGCCTCCACCAGCCCCCAACCCCTCAACAGGCCCCAGTTTATAATGTTCCCCTCCCTGTGTCCACATGTTCTCATTGTTCAAATCCCACTTATGAGTGAGAACATGCGGTGTTTGGTTTTCTGTCCTTGTGATAGTTTGCTGAGAATTATGGTTTCCAACTTCATCCAGGTCCCTGCAAAGGACATAAACTCATCCTTTTTTATGGCTGCATAGTATTCCATGGTGTATATGTGCCACATTTTCTTTATCTCGTCTATCATTGATGGACATTTGGGTTGGTTCCAAGTCTTTGCCATTGTGAATAGTGCCACAATAAACATACATGTGCATGTGTCTTTATAGTAGCATGATTTATAATCCTTTGGGTATATACCCAGTAATGGGATTGCTGGGTCAAATGGTATTTCTAGTTCTAGATCCCTGAGGAATCGCCATACTGTCTTCTACAATGGTTGAACTAATTTACACTCCCACCAACAGTGTAAAAGCGTTCCTGTTTCTCCACATCCCCTCCAGCATCTGTTGTTTCCTGACTTTTTAATGATCGCCATTCTAACTGGTGTGAGATGGTATCTCATTGTGGTTTTCATTTGCATTTCTCTGATAACCAGTGTTGACGAGAAAACTGGCTAGCCATGTGTAGCAAGCTGAAACTGGATGCCTTCCTTACACTGTATACAAAAATTAACTCAAGATGGATTAAAGACTTAAATGTAAGACCGAACACCACAAAAACCCTAGAAGAAAACCTAGGCAATACTATTCAGGACATAGGCATGGGCAAAGACTTCATGACTAAAACACCAAAAGCAATGGCAACACAAGCCAAAATAGACAAATGGGATCTAACTAAACTAAAGAGTTTCTGCACAGAAAAAGAAGCTATCATCGGATTGAACAGGCAACCTACAGAATGGGAGAAAACTTTTGCAATCTATCCATCTGACAAAGGGTTAATATCCAGAATCTACAAAGAACTTAAACATATTTACAAGAAAAAAAAACCCCATCAAAAAGTGAGCAAAGGATATGAACAGACACTTCTCAAAAGAAGACATTTATGCAGCCAACAGACATACGAAAAAATGCACATTAGCTATTTTAAATGTGCAAAATACAAGAACTAACTTAATTTTCTCAACAACCTTGAGGTCTATTATTGTTGTTATCATCCTCATTTCATAGATTGCAAAAGCCAAGGCACAGAGGGGCTAAAATGCATGTCCATGTAATTACATTACAATTAGTAAATGACCAAGACAGAATAATACACAAGCAGTCTGGCTCCAAAACTCATTCTCCTACCTAATCATTTTGCTAAAAAATGTGTGTGTGTATGCATGTGTGTTTTGTGTATAACTTTAAAACACACACTTCAAATAACCCTTGGATTAAACAAAAAAAAAACTCATTGCAAATTATTTACAAACAAATGATAATGAGAGACCTATGGAATGCAGCCAAAGGTGCACACAGAGGAAAACATATAGCCTTTAGTGAATTTATTTGTAAAACGAGAAAGCCTAGTAACTATCAGTGCACGAAGGGAGGAAAAAAATAAATAAACCTAAAGAATGCAAATTAAGTGCATAATAACAATAAAAGCAAAAAATCAATAAAATGGATAACCTCCTATAATAAAACCAAGAGCTGGTCCTTTTAAAAGATTAATAAATGTTGACAACTAATTCCAAATATTTTCAAAGAACATAAGAGCCAAAGAAAACACATGTGCATGCCAGAGCCTGCAACAGAGCCAAGTATTTCATCCTCTTCTATGCAGTAACCTGCTGCTGGTTGTCACCTCTTAGATATGGGGCTAAGGGGCTGGACCATGACAGGAAGCTTCTACTTCTGTGCTATGTTTGTTTGGTTTTTCTGAAGTTTTCACTATGTAGATTTGCATACGTAGCATATATAAATATATATATATATATACACACACACATATACACATACACACACACCGAAGTAGAGAAAAATATAACCCCCAGATATGAATGCTTAAGCTTCAGCAATTAACAACTCAAGGCCAATCTTGTTTTATCTAAACCCCCATCCACTTCCCTGTGTGATTCAGGTTATTTTAAAGCAAATCCCAGACATTTCATTTATACATGCATCATTATCTCTTAAAGATAAGTACTCATTTATTATATATAGTCATAATAATAACCACACCAAAAACCTAACATTAATGTGTTTGTATGTTTAAATTACAGAGGTATTATATGTTACCAGTTTTTAAATCCAGTTAAGAAAAAGTTTAAAAGCACAGTAGACTTCATAGAACTCAAAACATGCTAAAGGAGATAGGATCACCCATACCCTACAAATAAGGATGCTGAGGATGAGAGCAAAAAAAAATAGTTTACTTGCTGTACCCCAGCTAATAAAAAGTAGATGAGGGATTTGAACTCAGGTCCCTCCATGACTGCCTTAATCTGTTCTCACACTGCTATAAAGAAATACCTGAGACTGGTTTTTCTCAGGTTTAATTTACTCACAGTTCCATATGGCTGGAGAGGCCTCAGAAAACTTACAATCGTGGTGGAAAGGGAAGCAGACACCTTCTTCACAAGGTGGCAGAAAAGAGTGAGTGCAAGAACGAGGAAGTGCCACACTGTAAAACCATCAGCTCTAGTGAGAATTCCTTCACTATCATGAGAACAGCTTGGGACTGCTCCATGATACGATCACTTCCCTCCCTTGACACATGGGGATTACAATTTGAGATGAAATTTGGGTGGGGACACAGAACCAAACCATATCAATGACTGATCCTGGGTTGGGTCCACTCCACCGTGGTAGGCTTTCAGACTAGCAGATGGTCAGATTTTGATAAGTAACAATAGATTAATTAACATGTTTGGACAACAAAGTCTTCTTGACCATAGTAAGATAAACTCAGATTCATACATGGGATTTGGCAGAAAATCAACATGTGCTGAGTGACTTCTATGTGATGGGCCCTGAACTAGGTGCTTTCATCTCCCTGATCTCGCTTAATCCTCACAGCAGTCCTAGGAGGTTACTGTGGGCTGAATCATGTTGCCTCACCCCAAATTCATATGTTGAAATCCTAACCCCGAGGACCTCTGGATGTAACTGTTTTTGGAAAAACTAAGGTAAAATGAGGCCCTTCGTGTGAGCCCTAATCCAATCTGACTGGTGTACTTATAAGGAGAGGAGATTAGGACCACAGACGTGCACAGAGGGATGGCTGTATGAAGACACAGGGAGATGATCATCCACAAGCCAAAAAGAAAGGTTTCAGAAGAAATCAACCTGCTGACACCTTGATCTGGGACTTCAGGCCTGAAGAACTGTGAGAAAAAAATATTTGCTGCTGCTTAAGTCAACCTGTCTTACTTTGTAATGGCAGCCCCAGTAAACTGAAACTAATCCAAAGGTAGACTGCGGACTGTCTATTTTACAGATGAGAAAACAGCACATCATCTGAGAGTTATGCAATGGGCAGGATTTGAACCCACCTGGAAACCAAAGCTATGCCCTCCACTACACCAGTAAGGAAATCATGGTGACGAGTGGATGGCAGGAGGGACTTGGCAAGAGGCATGGTCAGACAGCAGGCTGAGACACTGTACCATTACTTTGGGCTCATTGTGGGCAGGATGTATTTCCCACCTTTCGACTTTGGCCTTGGTCACATGACTTGCTCTGGCCAATGGTATATGGAAGAAGTGACATCATCACAGCAGTGTCTTGGCATAAAAGTCGTCACTTGCTTTTGCTTCTCTCCTGTGCCTTTGCCACCATTGAGTGAAAAACATGCAATGACTTGAAGCAGAGCTTCCCCCATCAGCCTGCAGACCAGTAGTGGGTAAAAGTTGCCTAGCTGAGCCTCAGACTGTGAACAGTAATAGATGGTGGTTGTTTTCAGCCTCTGTGTTTGTGGATGATTTGTTACACGTCACTAGCTAACTGATGCAGGTGAAAAGACACTGTATGTAACAACATAGCACAGATTCTGAAGTCAGACTTCCTAGGCATAACTCCTTTCTGCTACTTATTAGCTACATGACCCTAGGCAAGTTGCTTAGTCTTTCTGATCTTCTAGGTCCTCATCTGTAAAATGGGGATACATGAAAATATCTATCTTATTGGGTTGTTGAGAGGATGGAATTAATTGAGACGGTGGCTGCAAAAAAAAAACAGAATCCCACGGGCGTGCCATAAACAATAACTCTTTGGTTGTGGTAAGAGAATTGAAGTCACACTTATCCTGAGGAGCTCTGGTCAGGAGAACTAAGACAAACCAATGAGAGTCATTTTGACCTTTTATTTTGAAACTGTTGCCACATCTGCCTTTCCCTATAAGTGAGGCAGTGAACTCCCTATCACTGGAAGGTTCAGTGATGCTGCCATCCTGAGAGGGTGGGACCAGATAACTCCTGAGTTATCTTGACTGTCAGGTGATAATCACTGAGGCTGATCCTTCCTGTATCCCAGCTCTTAATTCCAGGCAGAGGGACAGTGTCTGGGACCACACCCTGGACAGTCTGTGGGTGTAATGGAGACCACATCAAGCTTGAGGACAGATTTGGGCTCAAGTCCTAAGCTCCACTTCATGACCTTGGGCAAGTCACCAGATCTCTCAGAGTCTCATCAGCGTAACCAGGTAACCACTGACCCTATTTCATAGTCTTGTTAATGGATGAAAGATAGTTGTGGATGGGAACCTCTCTTGTAAACTAGATCACACCCAGGTCAAGCAATTATCCATAGTGACATCATTCCTGGCATAGTGATGAAAAGGCATCCACCTCTGAAATTCTTCCACCAGCCCAGGGTGGGCATATGTGGCAAACCTGCTACCACTGCCTGACCCATACCCATGTCAGACATGACTAATCAATCACAGATGGCACCCTTCCCCACTAAGACTGCTTCTTGGTACAATGTTCCAGTGACCAGAGCCAGTCAGCTGGGCCAGACTGACAAGGCAAACTGTTCCCATCCCTGGAGCTGAACTGGGTCTACAGGCTCCCTTCTCCTCCCCCTCCTCATTTCATGTGTCCACAAGTGCACTGCAGATCCCCCTGGACTGGCTGTGTCTGGGGTGAGCAAGGATTTCACTGTGGATACCAGCTTTCTAACTCCACATGAGCTTCTCCCAGCTGCCTTTCCAAGGCCACCTGAAGACCGCTAGGAAAACATTCTGAAATAGTAAGAACATCAAAAACTTTTTCGACATTGCCGAGGGCTGCTGAAGTTGCAGTGAAGCTAGAAGACCCACTCCTGCTTGTACAGCTGTTGATGGGAACAACATAGTAACACAACTGAGTGCTGTGCCCTCTGATGTGCTGATCCCACTACAGCCAGCAAACCCTTAAAGGAGGACCTCATGGAATCCACACACACAGAGATGTCCAACAAAGCATAATCAATAGTTAGTCTAAAAAAAGAAAAAATACATTAAATCATTACAAATAGAGGCATGGTTCAATAGTTAAGTGTCCATTCATTCAGTGGATATATAGCCATTAAAATCATTTCCCTTCACTCTGTGGAAACTCAAGGTAATGTGTGATGTAAACTTAAAGAGAAAAGGGGCTCTGAAATGCTATGCATATCACCACAGACCCCTTGGGTACCTCTCAACATCTGACTCCAACCCCTCCTCACCAGCTGCACCCCAGCTTGCTTTGAGAAGCAGAATGCCCCATTTTCCAGGTTCTCTTGCAGCTGGAGTTGATCATAAGACATAGTCCTGGCTGATGAGATATAAGTAGAAGCCGTTGGGTGGGTCGTCCAGGAAGGTTCTTTAGAAAGAAGCAGGCTCACCTGGTGCATGCCTTTGACTTGTGTTCTTCCTCTTCTTCCTGCCAGGAGGGATGCTGGAGAGGATGCTGGAGGTGGAGCAGCCACCATGGAACCATGAGACACCAGCCAGAGGACAAAAGCCAAGCTAAGATGACTGAGCAGAAAGCTGGAAAGAACCTGCTCTCTCAAGGCATTGTGGAGCCACCTGTCAGCCCGTCTGCTTGCCCCACACTTTGCAACCAAGAAAGAGAAAACAGCTGTTTGCTCAAGTCCTTGTTACCTGGGTTTTCTGCTAGAGGTACCTGAACACGATCTCTACGTGATCCACTCTAATGAAATGATAAAGTCAGCAAGCACATTTGGGAAATGACAAGAAGGTGAACATGGAATGCTGAAGCCATTCTTGGATGTGATCACGGGGGTCGCAGGAGAGTCATGGGGAATTTCCTCCTTTTCATGAAACACTCTGCCGTGGCTTGCCAACCTTCCCTTTCCCATAGTAGGAAAGTTATTTGGGGAATCAACACACACTGGCTTCCCCCTCCCTAGTGTTTGGATACCTATGGCCTGAACATTGTCCCAAATAGACACCAGACCAATTTCCCCAACTGCAAGAGCTCCTCAGCACTTGGGTGCTGTCAAAGAAGTTATATCCAGGAAACTGCACAGGGAGAGCCTCTCATCAAGGCCAGACTCACTGGGGAACCTTCTCCCAGGCCCCATGGCATCCCTGTGCTGGGCCCTTCCCTGTGGCCCAAGTAAGCTCAGCCTAGGCCCACCCGGCATCAGCAGCAATCAGTTCCCACCCACATCTGACTGAATGCCCACACCCTGGCACCCATGAGTGGCCTGGCACTGCCTGTTTCCAGACCACACGGGGCGATGCACCCAAGCTGCCCTGATACAAAATGCTGCCTAGAGCTTCTGCTTCAAATGTGGAAACCAAGTGTTCACCCCACAGTTCTCAATATCACACAGCTCACCCTGCCCACCTGAGCAGACCACCCCAGCCCCACCTGAGCAGCTCACCCTGCTCACCTGAGAGGCTCACCCCAGGCCCACCTGAGAGATTTACCCCAACCTCACCTGAGTTTTCACCCCAGCCCCACTGACAAGCTCATCCCAGATGTATGCCTGCCTTCCACACCTCTGACAAACACCACGGGTGCACTGTGTGCCCGTCAGCCGCAGGTAAAGGCCTCTCACCTTCCTGAGTGGGCTGCACCTCACATGTCTGACAGGGCCAGTGACAGCCAATGTCCATTTCACAAGTAGGCGTCTCTTCCTGCCAGATGCCCCGCAGACTCACAGCGGCCTGGCACCAGCAGGTGGCCTTGGGGACCAAGATCACACATCTAAGCCTCAGGAGTGAGAAGCTCCCCCACTCAGCAGGATGGATCCCTAACCTGTCATCTTCCATTAAAAGCCACAGCTTTAGTTCAAAAGGCTGCAGCCTGTCCTGCACCTGCCCAGAGGTCCCGAGGCACAACCAAGCAGAAAGATGTCACCCTAAACTGCTCAGCTCTCAGCTGCTCCTGCTCTCGGGGAGCCAGGAGTACAAGCCAGAGCCCAGCCAGCCTTCCCTGAGCACCTGCTGTGGGCCTGGCCAGGTGCAGGGGAGCCTGAGACCAGCAGCCCCTGGGGAATCCGGATGTTTACTCAGGAGACTGAGGCACAATGGGCTGGGGAACAAAGAAACAAATCCTTTGCTCAAGAGGATAAAGGACAATTGGGGAAAAGAGGAAGGCGGAGCCGGACTCAGGGCAGAAGTTGTGGTCACAGGGCCTGGGCGGGGCGGGAGGATGAAAAGGGTTGCGAGCTGAAGACCTGGGTCTGACTCTGCAGGGGACGGGGAGCTGCTGGGGTCTGGGGCAGGGGGAACATGGCAGCCATGGGCTTTTAAAGGTCATTGCCGTGGTGGAGTGGAAGGTGATGTCCCAGGAAGCCATAGTATCCCAACAGAACTGAGTTGGGGAAATCTTACTCCTTGAACGAGCCAGGGCTTGTATTCCAGTCCATACCAATCCAACCCAGAGACACCCTGAATGCAGCCTGTGGCCCCCAAAGCCCCTCAGTCAGAGGGGGCCTCAGGTAGCCCCTTGCTAGGATTCCATCTCTGAGGAGCATTTCTCAGTCAGAGGGGGCCTCAGGTGGCCCCTTGCCAGGACTGCGGCCATGAGATTAGGATCAGGGGTTTGGCGGCAGCAGAAAGGAAGTGGTGGGGAAGTGGTGAGGGGAAGCTGAAAGTGAATTTGCCGAGAGTGGACAGAGCACAACCAGACCCGGGTGACTGTCCCCTAATGAGCGTGCCCAAATGACCACCGTCACAACAAAGCTGCCACTCGTCAGCTCCTGGGTGGAGGAGGCGAGGAAACCTTTCAGATACATTTCCTCGCATCCTTACAAGGACACAAATTCTGAGCTCTCAGTCCCCATTTCATAGATGAGGGAGCCCAGGCTTAAGGAGTGTGCCTCGGATTGGGCCTCTGGGATGGGGCACAAGCCAGATGTGAGCCACCCTGCAAGGCACTGGCACCCCAGGCCTGCCTGCTTCCCAGCTGTGTGCCTTCACAAGAGAGGCCACAGAGGAGTCTCTGAAATCCTGCCCAGGCAACAGGTGGCATCATGGCCCATTCACTGGATGGCTGACCAGGGGTAGGGTAGGGACCTGCCCCCCAGTCTCCAGATGCCTGGCCCAGCATCCCTGACACCAACATTCCACCCACCACCTGCCACACCAAGCTCCAGCCCACCCTCCTCTACTCCGGCCCCCTCCCTCCACCCCGTTGCCACCTACTGGTCCCTCCCAGGGCTCAAGTTGTGATAAGGATGAGGACGACTCAGGGCAGGTCCACCCCACTCACCTAGTACCACCTTCGAGCAGCCACTCCCCGGCCAGGCTCTTCCATCACTCAGGGCTAGTTGAGTCCAAGACCCCATGCAAGGGCACGGTTGGGCTGAGGCCAGCAAACTGTGAGCTGGAGGGACTTTCAGGCCCCGAGGTTGACATCCGCCCACGGTGTCCCGACAAGCCAGGCCAGCACACTCACAGATGCGCCTGAATTTTCTCATCTTCCCTGCCATGAATTTTTCCATCAACCATCTCTTCCTTTCTTGGTCCCTAGCACATAATTCTGCTTTGTGCTGAGGTGTCAGTGGCAGGGTTTGTATTCGGGACCATACCAATGCAAGACAGGGACACTTTTGCTTAGTAGCACAAAATGGAAGTCCATGGGCTCAAAACAAGTTAATGCAGGAAGGGGCTACCCAGAAAAGCTAGTATACCAACTGAGGACATTAACAGAAGTATATTGTGTAGACAAGAGGAGATAATGGTCAGCGCTCCCTGAATGCTCAGACTGGACTGGGAAAGCACACACAGGCTAAAATTGCTCAGAGGAGAGGAACTGGCTACAAATGGCATTATTGGAAGAAACTCGGGAGCCCAGGGCTATCCCCAAATCCCTACAGGCTGTGACAGAACAAGAGGGAGGCCAAGCTCCACTCAGCCCTCCCTTCGGAGGATCATAAGCTACACAGTGAGTGCCCTGACCTAAAAAGGGAGAGCTTTCTACAGGTGGAGGTTCCCAGGTGGGGATGGGAAGAAAAAGAGACCCTCAAGACAAAATCCCTTGAGGAAAGGGACCCCAGACTCCAGGCTCCTTCAGGCTGGCCATGGCAGGGTGCTCCACCTGGAGGTGGGAAGGACCCTCCTCCAATTCTTGGGTCCCAGAATTACTCTGCCTGTGGGGCTCTCTCAAGAATGTCCACTGCCTTTCCTTTATCAGCCCAGCCTATCTGGGCTGGTTGCCTCCTAGTTCCTGGGGCTCTGCTGAGAACAAGCATTGTATCTTTCTCCATGTTTCCCTCATCCTCTAGGTGGCTGGTGTACACACAGCTCGGAGCTGCTTGCCGCAGTCTGAGTCAGAGGGGCCAACCCTCTGGGACCAGCTCCCTGGGCCACTGTAGCATGCCGTCCCCACTCCAGGCTCAGCTTCGCATCTGTGGGCTAAAATCCCTCTCATTTTCCAGGTTTAAGCCCCCCATGTTCCAGTTTCTAAATGTACATCCGCTGGTTCCTCCTCGGGTGACCACTATAGAGACAAGCAGCCCCTTGAAGAGAAGCCACCCCAACCCACATGCACACACCGCTCCTCACCAGATAAGAACCCCACAAGAGATCATCTCAACATTCATCTAAACACATCCACCACCACTTCATTATGTGTTACATAATGAGCTCTTTACCACTGGAGGCATTCAAGATGACTAGTGTGGGGGGTTCTGGGGTGCTAATAATGTTTTGTCTCTTGTTCAGAGTGCTGGTTACATGGACAAGATTTCCTTATGAGAATTCACTGAGCAATACATTTGTGAAATGTGCACTTTTCTATAAGAACGTTATACTTAAATAAAAATGCTTAAAAATCACAAGTAATTGGGATTGGCTCATCATTTACAGGAAGGAGATGGGGCTAGAACATCTTGGAGATCCTTCATGGAAGCCAGTGAGGCATTAACACTGAGGCTCTCTAGTCAAGGTACTGTGCCTGCTCACCACTGTGTGCCTCCCACCAGCACAGGGCTCCCACCCAGCACACGGAAAGACAGGGGCAGAAATTCATCCAATAAGCAAGTGAGTTGAGGACCCACTGAGCACACAAAGGAGAGAGGGAAGGAGGGAGGGAAGAAGAGAGGGAATACACAGAAGGATGAATGGGTGGATAAATTGATGGATGGATGGATGGGTGAGTGAGTGGGTGGATGGGTGGGTGAATAGATGAGTGGATGGATGGATGGATGGATGGATGGATGG